>NW_027466494.1:25000-77500 GCF_050575085.1 Anarhichas minor | reverse complement strand
AGGATGAGCAGAGGATGAACAGAGAGGATGAACAGAGGATGAACAGAGAGGATGAACAGAGAGGATGAACAGAGAGGATGAACAGAGAGGATGAACAGAGGATGAACAGAGAGGATGAACAGAGAGGATGAACAGAGGATGAACAGAGAGGATGAACAGAGAGGATGAGCAGAGAGGATGAACAGAGAGGATGAACAGAGAGGATGAACAGAGAGGATGAGCAGAGAGGATGAACAGAGAGGATGAACAGAGAGGATGAACAGAGAGGATGAACAGAGGATGAACAGAGAGGATGAACAGAGAGGATGAACAGAGGATGAACAGAGAGGATGAACAGAGAGGATGAACAGAGAGGATGAACAGAGAGGATGAGCAGAGGATGAACAGAGAGGATGAACAGAGGATGAACAGAGAGGATGAACAGAGAGGATGAGCAGAGAGGATGAGCAGAGAGGATGAACAGAGAGGATGAACAGAGAGGATGAACAGAGAGGATGAACAGAGGATGAACAGAGAGGATGAGCAGAGAGGATGAACAGAGAGGATGAACAGAGGATGAACAGAGAGGATGAACAGAGAGGATGAGCAGAGAGGATGAGCAGAGAGGATGAACAGAGGATGAACAGAGAGGATGAACAGAGGATGAACAGAGAGGATGAACAGAGAGGATGAACAGAGAGGATGAACAGAGAGGATGAACAGAGGATGAACAGAGAGGATGAACAGAGGATGAACAGAGAGGATGAACAGAGAGGATGAGCAGAGAGGATGAGCAGAGAGGATGAACAGAGAGGATGAACAGAGGATGAACAGAGAGGATGAACAGAGGATGAACAGAGAGGATGAACAGAGAGGATGAACAGAGGATGAACAGAGAGGATGAACAGAGGATGAACAGAGAGGATGAACAGAGAGGATGAGCAGAGAGGATGAACAGAGGATGAACAGAGGATGAACAGAGAGGATGAGCAGAGAGGATGAGCAGAGAGGATGAACAGAGAGGATGAACAGAGAGGATGAACAGAGAGGATGAACAGAGAGGATGAACAGAGAGGATGAGCAGAGAGGATGAACAGAGAGGATGAACAGAGAGGATGAACAGAGAGGATGAACAGAGGATGAACAGAGAGGATGAACAGAGAGGATGAACAGAGAGGATGAGCAGAGGATGAACAGAGAGGATGAACAGAGAGGATGAACAGAGGATGAACAGAGAGGATGAACAGAGAGGATGAACAGAGAGGATGAGCAGAGGATGAACAGAGAGGATGAACAGAGAGGATGAACAGAGGATGAACAGAGAGGATGAACAGAGGATGAACAGAGAGGATGAACAGAGAGGATGAGCAGAGAGGATGAACAGAGAGGATGAACAGAGAGGATGAACAGAGAGGATGAACAGAGAGGATGAACAGAGGATGAACAGAGAGGATGAACAGAGAGGATGAACAGAGAGGATGAACAGAGGATGAACAGAGAGGATGAACAGAGGATGAACAGAGAGGATGAACAGAGAGGATGAACAGAGAGGATGAACAGAGGATGAACAGAGAGGATGAACAGAGAGGATGAACAGAGGATGAACAGAGAGGATGAACAGAGGATGAACAGAGAGGATGAACAGAGAGGATGAGCAGAGAGGATGAACAGAGAGGATGAACAGAGAGGATGAACAGAGAGGATGAACAGAGGATGAACAGAGAGGATGAACAGAGAGGATGAGCAGAGAGGATGAACAGAGAGGATGAACAGAGAGGATGAACAGAGAGGATGAACAGAGGATGAACAGAGAGGATGAACAGAGGATGAGCAGAGGATGAACAGAGAGGATGAACAGAGAGGATGAACAGAGGATGAACAGAGAGGATGAACAGAGGATGAACAGAGAGGATGAACAGAGAGGATGAACAGAGAGGATGAACAGAGGATGAACAGAGAGGATGAACAGAGAGGATGAACAGAGGATGAACAGAGAGGATGAACAGAGGATGAACAGAGAGGATGAACAGAGAGGATGAGCAGAGAGGATGAACAGAGAGGATGAACAGAGAGGATGAACAGAGGATGAACAGAGAGGATGAACAGAGAGGATGAGCAGAGAGGATGAACAGAGAGGATGAACAGAGAGGATGAACAGAGAGGATGAGCAGAGAGGATGAACAGAGAGGATGAACAGAGAGGATGAACAGAGAGGATGAACAGAGGATGAACAGAGAGGATGAACAGAGAGGATGAACAGAGAGGATGAACAGAGAGGATGAGCAGAGGATAAACAGAGAGGATGAACAGAGGATGAACAGAGAGGATGAACAGAGAGGATGAGCAGAGAGGATGAGCAGAGAGGATGAACAGAGAGGATGAACAGAGAGGATGAACAGAGGATGAACAGAGAGGATGAGCAGAGAGGATGAACAGAGAGGATGAACAGAGAGGATGAACAGAGGATGAACAGAGAGGATGAGCAGAGAGGATGAACAGAGAGGATGAGCAGAGAGGATGAGCAGAGAGGATGAACAGAGAGGATGAACAGAGGATGAACAGAGAGGATGAACAGAGGATGAACAGAGAGGATGAACAGAGAGGATGAACAGAGGATGAACAGAGAGGATGAACAGAGGATGAACAGAGAGGATGAGCAGAGAGGATGAACAGAGAGGATGAACAGAGGATGAACAGAGAGGATGAACAGAGAGGATGAACAGAGGATGAACAGAGAGGATGAGCAGAGAGGATGAGCAGAGAGGATGAACAGAGAGGATGAACAGAGAGGATGAACAGAGAGGATGAACAGAGGATGAACAGAGAGGATGAACAGAGAGGATGAACAGAGGATGAACAGAGAGGATGAACAGAGGATGAACAGAGAGGATGAACAGAGGATGAACAGAGAGGATGAGCAGAGAGGATGAACAGAGGATGAACAGAGAGGATGAACAGAGGATGAACAGAGAGGATGAACAGAGAGGATGAGCAGAGAGGATGAACAGAGAGGATGAACAGAGGATGAACAGAGAGGATGAGCAGAGAGGATGAGCAGAGAGGATGAACAGAGAGGATGAACAGAGGATGAACAGAGAGGATGAACAGAGGATGAACAGAGAGGATGAACAGAGGATGAACAGAGAGGATGAACAGAGGATGAACAGAGGATGAACAGAGAGGATGAACAGAGAGGATGAACAGAGGATGAGCAGAGAGGATGAGCAGAGAGGATGAACAGAGAGGATGAACAGAGAGGATGAACAGAGAGGATGAGCAGAGAGGATGAACAGAGGATGAACAGAGAGGATGAACAGAGGATGAGCAGAGAGGATGAACAGAGAGGATGAACAGAGAGGATGAACAGAGGATGAGCAGAGAGGATGAGCAGAGAGGATGAACAGAGAGGATGAACAGAGAGGATGAACAGAGAGGATGAACAGAGAGGATGAACAGAGGATGAACAGAGAGGATGAACAGAGGATGAACAGAGAGGATGAACAGAGGATGAACAGAGAGGATGAGCAGAGAGGATGAACAGAGGATGAACAGAGAGGATGAACAGAGGATGAACAGAGAGGATGAGCAGAGAGGATGAGCAGAGAGGATGAACAGAGAGGATGAGCAGAGAGGATGAACAGAGAGGATGAACAGAGAGGATGAACAGAGGATGAACAGAGAGGATGAGCAGAGAGGATGAGCAGAGAGGATGAACAGAGAGGATGAACAGAGAGGATGAACAGAGAGGATGAACAGAGGATGAACAGAGAGGATGAACAGAGAGGATGAACAGAGGATGAACAGAGAGGATGAACAGAGGATGAACAGAGAGGATGAACAGAGAGGATGAGCAGAGAGGATGAGCAGAGAGGATGAACAGAGAGGATGAACAGAGGATGAACAGAGAGGATGAGCAGAGAGGATGAACAGAGAGGATGAACAGAGAGGATGAACAGAGAGGATGAACAGAGGATGAACAGAGAGGATGAACAGAGAGGATGAACAGAGGATGAACAGAGAGGATGAACAGAGAGGATGAACAGAGGATGAACAGAGAGGATGAGCAGAGAGGATGAACAGAGGATGAACAGAGAGGATGAACAGAGGATGAACAGAGAGGATGAGCAGAGAGGATGAGCAGAGAGGATGAACAGAGAGGATGAGCAGAGAGGATGAACAGAGAGGATGAACAGAGAGGATGAACAGAGGATGAACAGAGAGGATGAGCAGAGAGGATGAGCAGAGAGGATGAACAGAGAGGATGAACAGAGAGGATGAGCAGAGAGGATGAACAGAGGATGAACAGAGAGGATGAACAGAGAGGATGAACAGAGGATGAACAGAGAGGATGAACAGAGGATGAACAGAGGATGAGCAGAGAGGATGAACAGAGAGGATGAACAGAGGATGAGCAGAGAGGATGAGCAGAGAGGATGAACAGAGGATGAGCAGAGAGGATGAACAGAGAGGATGAACAGAGAGGATGAGCAGAGAGGATGAACAGAGAGGATGAGCAG
Organism: Anarhichas minor; assembly: GCF_050575085.1. NCBI lineage: Eukaryota > Metazoa > Chordata > Actinopteri > Perciformes > Anarhichadidae > Anarhichas > Anarhichas minor. The sequence goes on along the minus strand of NW_027466494.1, from coordinate 73,004 downwards.
AGAGGATGAACAGAGGATGAGCAGAGAGGATGAACAGAGAGGATGAACAGAGGATGAGCAGAGAGGATGAGCAGAGAGGATGAACAGAGAGGATGAACAGAGAGGATGAACAGAGGATGAACAGAGAGGATGAGCAGAGAGGATGAGCAGAGAGGATGAACAGAGAGGATGAGCAGAGAGGATGAACAGAGAGGATGAACAGAGAGGATGAACAGAGGATGAACAGAGAGGATGAGCAGAGAGGATGAGCAGAGAGGATGAACAGAGAGGATGAACAGAGAGGATGAACAGAGAGGATGAGCAGAGAGGATGAACAGAGAGGATGAACAGAGGATGAACAGAGAGGATGAACAGAGAGGATGAACAGAGGATGAACAGAGAGGATGAACAGAGGATGAACAGAGAGGATGAACAGAGGATGAACAGAGGATGAGCAGAGAGGATGAACAGAGAGGATGAACAGAGGATGAGCAGAGAGGATGAGCAGAGAGGATGAACAGAGGATGAGCAGAGAGGATGAACAGAGAGGATGAACAGAGAGGATGAACAGAGAGGATAAGCAGAGAGGATGAACAGAGAGGATGAGCAGAGAGGATGAACAGAGGATGAGCAGAGAGGATGAACAGAGAGGATGAACAGAGGATGAGCAGAGAGGATGAGCAGAGAGGATGAACAGAGAGGATGAGCAGAGAGGATGAACAGAGAGGATGAGCAGAGAGGATGAACAGAGGATGAGCAGAGGATGAGCAGAGAGGATGAGCAGAGAGGATGAACAGAGAGGATGAACAGAGAGGATGAGCAGAGAGGATGAACAGAGAGGATGAACAGAGGATGAACAGAGAGGATGAACAGAGAGGATGAACAGAGGATGAATAGAGAGGATGAACAGAGGATGAGCAGAGAGGATGAACAGAGAGGATGAACAGAGGATGAACAGAGAGGATGAACAGAGGATGAGCAGAGAGGATGAACAGAGAGGATGAACAGAGAGGATGAGCAGAGAGGATGAACAGAGAGGATGAACAGAGGATGAACAGAGAGGATGAACAGAGGATGAGCAGAGAGGATGAACAGAGGATGAACAGAGAGGATGAACAGAGGATGAGCAGAGAGGATGAACAGAGAGGATGAACAGAGAGGATGAGCAGAGAGGATGAACAGAGAGGATGAACAGAGGATGAACAGAGAGGATGAACAGAGAGGATGAACAGAGGATGAACAGAGAGGATGAACAGAGGATGAACAGAGAGGATGAACAGAGAGGATGAACAGAGGATGAGCAGAGAGGATGAACAGAGGATGAGCAGAGAGGATGAACAGAGAGGATGAACAGAGGATGAGCAGAGAGGATGAGCAGAGAGGATGAACAGAGAGGATGAACAGAGAGGATGAACAGAGGATGAACAGAGAGGATGAGCAGAGAGGATGAGCAGAGAGGATGAACAGAGAGGATGAGCAGAGAGGATGAACAGAGAGGATGAACAGAGAGGATGAACAGAGGATGAACAGAGAGGATGAGCAGAGAGGATGAGCAGAGAGGATGAACAGAGAGGATGAACAGAGAGGATGAACAGAGAGGATGAGCAGAGAGGATGAACAGAGAGGATGAACAGAGGATGAACAGAGAGGATGAACAGAGAGGATGAACAGAGGATGAACAGAGAGGATGAACAGAGGATGAACAGAGAGGATGAACAGAGGATGAACAGAGAGGATGAACAGAGAGGATGAACAGAGGATGAACAGAGAGGATGAACAGAGGATGAACAGAGAGGATGAACAGAGGATGAACAGAGGATGAGCAGAGAGGATGAACAGAGAGGATGAACAGAGGATGAGCAGAGAGGATGAGCAGAGAGGATGAACAGAGGATGAGCAGAGAGGATGAACAGAGAGGATGAACAGAGAGGATGAGCAGAGAGGATGAACAGAGAGGATGAGCAGAGAGGATGAACAGAGGATGAGCAGAGAGGATGAACAGAGAGGATGAACAGAGGATGAGCAGAGAGGATGAGCAGAGAGGATGAACAGAGAGGATGAACAGAGAGGATGAACAGAGGATGAACAGAGAGGATGAGCAGAGAGGATGAGCAGAGAGGATGAACAGAGAGGATGAGCAGAGAGGATGAACAGAGAGGATGAACAGAGAGGATGAACAGAGGATGAACAGAGAGGATGAGCAGAGAGGATGAGCAGAGAGGATGAACAGAGAGGATGAACAGAGAGGATGAACAGAGAGGATGAGCAGAGAGGATGAACAGAGAGGATGAACAGAGGATGAACAGAGAGGATGAACAGAGAGGATGAACAGAGGATGAATAGAGAGGATGAACAGAGGATGAGCAGAGAGGATGAACAGAGAGGATGAACAGAGGATGAACAGAGAGGATGAACAGAGGATGAGCAGAGAGGATGAACAGAGAGGATGAACAGAGAGGATGAGCAGAGAGGATGAACAGAGAGGATGAACAGAGGATGAACAGAGAGGATGAACAGAGGATGAGCAGAGAGGATGAACAGAGGATGAACAGAGAGGATGAACAGAGGATGAGCAGAGAGGATGAACAGAGAGGATGAACAGAGAGGATGAGCAGAGAGGATGAACAGAGAGGATGAACAGAGGATGAACAGAGAGGATGAACAGAGAGGATGAACAGAGGATGAACAGAGAGGATGAACAGAGGATGAACAGAGAGGATGAACAGAGAGGATGAACAGAGGATGAGCAGAGAGGATGAACAGAGGATGAGCAGAGAGGATGAACAGAGAGGATGAACAGAGGATGAGCAGAGAGGATGAGCAGAGAGGATGAACAGAGAGGATGAACAGAGAGGATGAACAGAGGATGAACAGAGAGGATGAGCAGAGAGGATGAGCAGAGAGGATGAACAGAGAGGATGAGCAGAGAGGATGAACAGAGAGGATGAACAGAGAGGATGAACAGAGGATGAACAGAGAGGATGAGCAGAGAGGATGAGCAGAGAGGATGAACAGAGAGGATGAACAGAGAGGATGAACAGAGAGGATGAGCAGAGAGGATGAACAGAGAGGATGAACAGAGGATGAACAGAGAGGATGAACAGAGAGGATGAACAGAGGATGAACAGAGAGGATGAACAGAGGATGAACAGAGAGGATGAACAGAGGATGAACAGAGAGGATGAACAGAGAGGATGAACAGAGGATGAACAGAGAGGATGAACAGAGGATGAACAGAGAGGATGAACAGAGGATGAACAGAGGATGAGCAGAGAGGATGAACAGAGAGGATGAACAGAGGATGAGCAGAGAGGATGAGCAGAGAGGATGAACAGAGGATGAGCAGAGAGGATGAACAGAGAGGATGAACAGAGAGGATGAGCAGAGAGGATGAACAGAGAGGATGAGCAGAGAGGATGAACAGAGGATGAGCAGAGAGGATGAACAGAGAGGATGAACAGAGGATGAGCAGAGAGGATGAGCAGAGAGGATGAACAGAGAGGATGAACAGAGAGGATGAACAGAGGATGAACAGAGAGGATGAGCAGAGAGGATGAGCAGAGAGGATGAACAGAGAGGATGAGCAGAGAGGATGAACAGAGAGGATGAACAGAGAGGATGAACAGAGGATGAACAGAGAGGATGAGCAGAGAGGATGAGCAGAGAGGATGAACAGAGAGGATGAACAGAGAGGATGAACAGAGAGGATGAGCAGAGAGGATGAACAGAGAGGATGAACAGAGGATGAACAGAGAGGATGAACAGAGAGGATGAACAGAGGATGAACAGAGAGGATGAACAGAGGATGAACAGAGAGGATGAACAGAGGATGAACAGAGGATGAGCAGAGAGGATGAACAGAGAGGATGAACAGAGGATGAGCAGAGAGGATGAGCAGAGAGGATGAACAGAGGATGAGCAGAGAGGATGAACAGAGAGGATGAACAGAGAGGATGAACAGAGAGGATAAGCAGAGAGGATGAACAGAGAGGATGAGCAGAGAGGATGAACAGAGGATGAGCAGAGAGGATGAACAGAGAGGATGAACAGAGGATGAGCAGAGAGGATGAGCAGAGAGGATGAACAGAGAGGATGAGCAGAGAGGATGAACAGAGAGGATGAGCAGAGAGGATGAACAGAGGATGAGCAGAGGATGAGCAGAGAGGATGAGCAGAGAGGATGAACAGAGAGGATGAACAGAGAGGATGAGCAGAGAGGATGAACAGAGAGGATGAACAGAGGATGAACAGAGAGGATGAACAGAGAGGATGAACAGAGGATGAATAGAGAGGATGAACAGAGGATGAGCAGAGAGGATGAACAGAGAGGATGAACAGAGGATGAACAGAGAGGATGAACAGAGGATGAGCAGAGAGGATGAACAGAGAGGATGAACAGAGAGGATGAGCAGAGAGGATGAACAGAGAGGATGAACAGAGGATGAACAGAGAGGATGAACAGAGGATGAGCAGAGAGGATGAACAGAGGATGAACAGAGAGGATGAACAGAGGATGAGCAGAGAGGATGAACAGAGAGGATGAACAGAGAGGATGAGCAGAGAGGATGAACAGAGAGGATGAACAGAGGATGAACAGAGAGGATGAACAGAGAGGATGAACAGAGGATGAACAGAGAGGATGAACAGAGGATGAACAGAGAGGATGAACAGAGAGGATGAACAGAGGATGAGCAGAGAGGATGAACAGAGAGGATGAACACCAGAGTGAGGCTCACAGGGAACCCATCTAACACTGATGATGTCATTATTCTAACGTCATCACATTGTGCAATCAGTGTTTACTTCATAATGAGACGTTAAAGGTGTACTGCCGCTTTAAGAGCTCAACAGAGTCTGTCTTAGAACCATTAGAACCCTTAGAACCCTCTGGTCTCTGTGTGTCAGGACCCTCACACGTACGAGACGCTTCCAGCATCCGGCGAGCAGCTGAAGCTTGAAGTCACCTTCAACGGGAAACAGTCAGAGTGTAACTTCACCTCTGACCAGCAGGAGGCGTACAGCCTCATCGTGTACTCTGACTCTACGGGAGTCCACTGCCAACACGTGAGTACGCTGAAGACATGTGAGTACGCTGAAGACATGTGAGTACGCTGAAGACATGTGAGTACGCTGAAGACAGCTGATCACAGAACATGAACCATCAACACAAGGTTCAGAGGTCAGTGAACATGTCAACATGTCGACCTGAAGCCAGAGCGTCACCTGTTCAAGCTGCACAGAAGATCTCTCTTCTCAACTGCTGACTAACATACATACATATATATATATATATATATATATATATATATATATATATATATATATATATATATTCCTTGTTGTGTAACTTAATTGTCCTTTAATCTTATTTGTATGCGTATACTTCTGCCTCCATATGTTCTGAACGTGTTCTCATCTTTACCTGAATTCTTTGTATCATAAGAAGCTGAATTAATAAATAGCTTTTAATAAGTGAAGCTCACTGACGGTGAAGCTTCTGTTTACTTTGTATAAGAATGTAACGTCAACATATTTGCATTTTTCTCTATTTTAAATTGTAAGAAGAAGACGAGTGAGTGAAGCAGAATAAAGTGAGAGAGTTTCTCTGATAGAAGCTCTCTGACCGTCTGTGTTCTAGGTGAGTGACCACATAACGAAGAATGAAGACGGGAATCCTCTCCTCAGGTAAAATAACTCGAATCTTTCATACTCGCACTGTGTCAAATAGTTTCCTCACGAGTTCCTATAATTCAACAGGTTCCTCAACACACGTCCAGAAGCCATGAACCTCACTGTTGGAGGCGTGTCCTTCCAGGTGTCTGCTGGTCTCAGCATGTCTCCCAACAAGACGGTGGACCGGGGACAGTGAGTAGGACCACTTCCTGTCTCGCTGCTGTCCAATCAGCTTCTGTTGAACCTCTGTGCTCGTAACACACGACCAGTTATAACAGAGACTCTCTGTGGACGTAGTGGAGCGCTTAGCAGCTGAAGAGACAGATGTTTGTCTCAGGAGGAGGAGGAGGAGGAGGAGGAGGAGGAGGAGGAGGAGGAGGAGGAGGAGGAGGAGGAATGGATATTTTAGAAATGTCATCTGATTACAGAACTGTATGTTATTTGACATGTGATGATCAGATATCTGCTCTAACTGGAAGGTTTTATTCTCCTCGTCGTGGTGTTTCTAGTTTTCTTTATTCACTTGATGTCTTTGTTAAAGACTTAAATCATAGAGTCGATTGAGCTGCATGACATAGTGGTGCAGCTCAATATTACAACTATCAGTGTGATTGTGAACAAGCTTGTTTCTCTGTAAACAGAAGCTGGACGTTCTGGCTTCACTTCCACTTGTTTTATGTTCTACAACAAGATCAGATCGTCAGAAAAAGAGCAAAACTTAAACCTCCAGAATCCTCCAGCGTCTTCCTACTCTGAGTGTCCTCGTTACTTCATGTTTGTGTGACTCATCTCTCTCACATTGTGTCATGCGTTGTGTTGCTTCCTGTCTCCGTAGATATCCAGATGTGAGAGGCTGCTTGGCGCCGGACCGCTGCTCTAGTCTGGACCTCGGCCTTCTGGACTTTGGAGCTTCGTACACCGTGGTGCTCACGGAGGTCGGGATGCTCGTCCACCTTTCTGTACAATACAGTTATGTAATCAGATAGAACTTCATATATCAGGGAGTCACATCTTAAGTTGATGTGAACTCTTAAAAGCAACAGTTTGGTGAATGCACGTCCAGTGTTCTCTCTCAGCTCTGCTCTCTCCTCCTCCTCCTGAGATGAATGTGTCTCTAGCTGCTCAGCGCTCCACTATGTCCACCAGCTGGTCTCTATTATAGCTGACCTCAGATCATCTCTGTGTCTGTCTCCTGTCAGGAATCAGGGGTTATTGTGGCTCACAAGATGGAGGACGTGAAGGCCAACGACGTTCACATCGCCTGGCAGATCCCCCAGTACGTCCTCATCACCATCGGAGAGGTCATGTTCTCCATCACGGGCCTGGAGTTCTCCTACTCACAGGTCTGTTAGGATCCTCAGAACCACAGAACCACAGAACCACAGATCACTGAACTCTTTGTTCTGAGCTTCAACCCTCGTAAAAGACGTTTGTAGTTTCTTTCTATGAGGAGTTTCTATTGTAGTCCTGACCCAGGAAACACAAAGTCACCAGAGGGACGATGGATTTATTCATCTCACTCTTCTCCTCCTTTTTATTGTTGTTGTTGGTATTATTTATTTTTCTCTTTCTTTTCTTCTCTGCTTTACTTAAATTATTCATATTATTATTGTTATTGATTATAATTATTCTTTATATGTCAATATTTCCTTCTTTTTGTTATTCTTTATATTTTGATCTGCTTTACTGTTAATATTTATTTTTCTCAGTAAATTGGTATTGAGTCCTGCATTCCTACAATATAATATATATATATATATATATATTATATTCTTATATATATATATATATATATATATATATATAAGAATATAATATATTTAACATATATTATTATATACTTTAACACAATACAATAAAACAAAAGCGGAAGGTGGTCTTCTTAGTGACATGTGGGGTGAAAAATAAATAAAAGAAGAATATTCCATCAGGTGATAGTACACCCTTCATCCTCTCATCCTTCTTCCTCTCATCCTTCTTCCTCTCATCCCTTCAGTAAAAGTCCTGCAATCAAAATGTTACTCGAGTATCAGAAGTAAAAGTTGAAGTTATTGATAATAACTTTATTGCTTCTCACTCTCGTTGTCCTCCAGGCTCCAGCCAACATGAAGTCGGTGCTGCAGGCCGGTTGGCTGCTCACGGTCGCGTTCGGTAACGTGATCGTGTTGATCGTGGCTGAGGGGGCGGGGCTTGAACAGGTAGGACGCCATGAGTCACATTAGAATGTCTCACACTACACAAGAGAGGAGGAAATCAGATCAAATCTCCTTTAAATCAAAAGGTTTTACAACATATCTGACAGTTTCCCTTACAAGAGGTTACATATATATATATATATATATATTTATATATGTTTATTTATATTATATATATTTATATTTATTTATACGGTTCAACATCAGAGTTTAACAATAAATAAAACACTGAAAATAATACAAACATGTCCAAATAATACAATGAAGGTTTTGAAGATGATGGAGGACGGAGCGGTTAAGAGTCCTGAGGGAAGAAGGGATGAAGGGTGAGGGATGAGAGGAAGAAGGGATGAAAGGAAGGATGAGGAATGAAGGGATGAGAGGAAGGATGAGGAATGAAGGAAAGAAGGGATGAGGGGAAGAAGGGTGAGGGATGAAGGGATGAGGGGAAGAAGGATTGAAAGGATGAAGGATAAAGGGATGGAGGGTGAGTGATCAAGGATAAAGGGATGAAGGGATGACAGGAAGAAGGGTGAGAGATGAAGGGATGAGGGGAAGAAGGGTGAGAGATGAAGGGATGAGGGGAAGAAGGATTGAAAGAATAAAAGGATGAAGGATAAAGGGATGGAGGGCTGAGGGGAGGAATCAGGCTGGTGGACGGACGGATGGAGTGATGATGATGTCAGCTGAAGGCAGGAAGATGGGGGAGGAGCCATTTCTTCATGTCCTGTGATTGGTTCATGAGTCCCCACAGTTTCCTGTATTCAAATAAGAGAGAGAAGAAGAGTTGGGGGGGGGGGGGGGTTAAAACTACATTAATCATATAAATCTGTATTTGTATTGATCGATCACCTGATCAGAGACCAGTCCAGCCCACTCTAACCGGTACACCTCTTTGTCCCAGTGGAAAGAGTTCCTGCTGTTCGCCGGCCTGCTGCTGGCCGTCTTCATCATCTTCTCCGTCATGGCGTACTTCTACACCTACGTCGACCCCGACCAGCTGGACAAGAAGCACCGGGAGGAAGACGACGAAGATGACATGAAGAAGAAAGCTAACGACGTTCAGCTGAACAAAACGGGGAAGAGCACCAGATTGTAACGGTGTACCACATCGTTCACAACACCGCCGCTCTGTAGCTGATTAGCATGTCTTATTGTTTACATTACTTTCTGTGTGATGATGAAGTACCAGGATGTGATGATGAAGTACCAGGATGTGATGATGAAGCATATTTCTTAACACTCCAGTCACTTAAAAAATGTTTAACAGTGAAATACATGAAATATAGTGTTTTTATAGTATGATTTCAACACACCGTGATCAACAGTGTTATTACCCATGAATGTTAAATATTGTGTGCTATATATATATATATATATATATATATATATTGTGCGTATTACTCCATGTCAAAATGTCTTGTTTTCTATGATGCTGAATAATAATCATGACCGTATAAAGTAAATTGTACTAAAAACAGGACCTGGTGGTTTTGTATGTTTGTCTGTCTGTTTATCGCACATCTCGAGAACCGCACACAATGCGCCTGCTAGCTGTTAATGCTACATGTATGATGGATGTTGCCTGCTATTTGTTAATGCTACATTGATACTGGATGTAGCCTGCTAGCTGCCAATGCTATATGGCTGATGGATGTAGCCTGCTAGCTGTTAATGCTACATGTATGATGGATGTAGCCTGCTAGCTAACACTACATGTATGATGGATGTAGCCTGCTAGCTGTTAATGCAACATATATGCTGGACATAGCCTGCTATTTGTTAATGCTACATTGATACTGGATGTAGCCTGCTAGCTGCCAATGCTATATGTATGATGGATGTAGCCTGCTAGCTGCTAGTGCTACATGGATGCTGGATGTAGCCTGCTAGCTGTTAATGCTACATCAATGCTGGATGTTGCCTGCTAGCTGTTAACGCTATATAGGTGCTGGATGTAGTCTGCTACCTGCTAATGCTACATGGATGATGCATGTAGCCTACTAGCTGCTAATGCTATATGGGTGCTGGATGTAGCCTGCTACCTGCTAATGCTACATGGATGACGAATGTAGCCTGCTAGCTGCTAATGCTGCATGTATGTAGCATTACAACAGAGCTTTTCTTCACCAAAGCTTCATGTGTTAAAGCTGCATTCTCTCTAGTGTCCACCAGGGGGCGACTCCTCTGGTTGTATAGAAGTCTATGAGAAAATGACTCTACTTCTCTCTTGATTTATTACCTCAGTAAACATTGTAAACATGAGTTTATGGTCTCAATCTCTAGTTTCAAGTCTTCTATGAAGTTCTGTAACAGCTGATGCTAAAACTTGTTTTTGTGCGTTTTCATTATCAGTTTTAATAACTAAAGAAAGAAATCTTGTTTTCATGTTAAAACTGGGAATACCTTCAATCAGGTCGGCAGAAAACAAAGTGCAGGACATCTAATTTATTTAATATATTTAATGCCTTTATTTATAAAAGATCTTATTTATTTTGTTCTCGTACTCGTGCACGTCTTTCCTCAGCATTACGTGGTCGTCCAACGACACAGAGACATTATTACCAAACAAATTCAACATCTCAGCCGTATCATCTTGAATTAGGAGGCTCATTAACATACTAAACTGATTCTGGTGGCCATGTTTCTGAACCCAAACCGGATTATCGTGCAGGACAACAACAACAAGAGGAAACGTTGGCATCAGGTTACGATTAGCTGTGACTTCTCACATCCGGGGGTTGTTAATCTCAGGGGGCCGAGGCGGGAGGAGACAGGAAGTCACGGTGAAGGAAGCATCACAGGATAGATCTCTGCAGCCGTAACATCTTTCTCTCTGCACACCGTTCTCTGACGTCGGACCGTTGCTTTGGGCTCATTTCATGTCATTGGTGCTCCCGTGACTTCCTGTGTGTCTTTCCAGTAGCAGCTCCGTGACCCGGGCGATGACATCCGGGTGCAGCAGACAGTCCAGCAGGTCGTTAGTGGTTATGGTGGCGAGTACGAGCTCCTCGTGGGTCCCATCTGCAGGGCCAGCTGGTCTACATCGAGTTAAACCGTCTCTACGTTCTTCTTCCTCCTCTTGGGATTGGACCTCCAGATGTTTCGTGGTTTCCGGTAAGACCGCGATGAGATGTGGTCCAAAGGGAACCCTGAAGGCCACAGAATCCTTGATTCTTTCCTTTATTTGTCTTCCAGAGTCCCGCTTGAGCAGACCGGCGTCTCTCTGGTCCCGGGTCGGTTTGTTGTGTCTTTGAGCACAAGCTCTCAGGGCCAGGTTCACACTCTGCATGTTGTCCTGATGGGACGCTACGCCGTCCTGCAGGAACACAACACACACCAGATGGTACAGAGAGTTCCTTTAGAATAAGCGAGTCTCTGATGTCCATTACAGCACATTCCTGAAGTCGTGGAGAGGTCATTGTATTCCACCAGACGCCACGCTCACTTCAACGTTTAGCTGAACTACTATTATATTAATGTCGTATAGATAGAATTCCTTGAATAGTGAGAAGTGAGTCAAATATTTAACTTTTTCTGACGTCAGCCTTTTAAAATGCCTACAGTTGGTGTTTTTGATTGTTCTTGACCTTCTGTAATAACAATGGAACTATAGATGTGAGGAGGTAATAACCTTCATCACCTCAGTGGGGTTGAGCCAGTCGTCGGTGTCGTCGTCTCTTTTAAAGGCGCAGGCCACGGTCCTGGTCACGGCCTCGCCGACTCGCTCCACGTCGTCCTCTTCCTGTGTCGGAGCAGAGAAACCAGAACATGAAGAACACGAAGATCTAAAAGATCACACGATGGAGACGCTTTGATCTGTGACCTTACAGGAGCTCCTCAGGACCAAGAGGAGCTACGGAAGCCCTGAGAGGCCAGTGAGAACAAAATAATCAAAGTGTTTATAACTGAAGAACGGGGTTAAACAATGATTGTTTTATTGTTCTGGGATAATCTGTAAAGTTACTTTACGTTTATTATCATCTGTGAAAACCAGTGAAAAAGTCTCAAACCTCAACAATAATAATAATAATAATAATAATAACTTTATTTATATAGCACCTTTAAGTTTACAAAGTGCTTTGACAGACAAAGCAGCAAAAACAAGACACTAACAACAGAAAGCTCAGTGAGACAGTCGATAGAAATAAACTGATGAATAAATTAAATAAATTAATAAATAAATAAATACATTTAGTAAATCAACAAATAAAACTGTTTTACCAGGATACATTTACAAAGTTACTTTTTTTTCGTCACTAAAACAACAACAAACAAAGTTTTGACGGGTATTTTAATTTTTCTAAGAGTTATTTGTTGTCGTATTCTGTTCATAAGAGGCTGAAGTGAACACCACTCACTCCTTCATGCAGTCTGAACACAAAGTAAATATAATATTGTGTTTTAGCAAGTTATCTAAATAAAAAGGTCACCTGGAGGAGAACATTAATGCTTTTAGTCCTCATTAAATGGTTAAATCTTTGCACTATTGTTTAGTTGGTTCATTTAATATTATTATATTTTATTGTATATATTGTGCATTTTTATATTTAATATTTTCTACTCTGTTATTGTTGCTTTAACATAAATGCTGCTGTAGTGAAAACATTTCCCCTGTGGGATTAACCGATCTATTAAAACATGGATCAGTGCTGCACTTCAGCCTCTTGTGGCCGGAACGAGTATTACAACAACAAACACCTGCACAAAATAATAATATACATATATGTAAAAATCACCTGCCAAAACGTTATTTACTGGTTTTCACAGATGGAAAAAAAGAATGATCATAAAAATGATGCTGGCATTTGTTGTCACCTGTTCTTTCGTCACAAACAGCTGGAATGAGCTTCCGTACTGAACAGACATGATTTATTCTCACCAGCTCGATCCAGGAGTTGACGCTGACCGTGACAGGGTCCAGAGACTCCACATAGTGCCACCAGTGTCTGGGGACATAAAGCACCTGAACAGGTACAAACACATCACTCACCTGCAGACACAGCTGTACTGATACCAGCCACTAGAGGGCAGCAGACCCCTCACTCATTCATACTGTGACCTGATTAAAACACATTGATTTACTGCCTCCTCAGCATTCACGGGACAAGAGGAATCATCTTTTGATTTACAGACGTGGAGCCAAAACTATTCATTCTGTTTAAAGTAGTTCTAAGAGAATCATCCAAGTCAAGTTTCTCACTGATTTGGAGATTTAAGGCCAAAGGTCAATAATTAACATCCACAGGGACCGCAGGACTCGACAAGAAGCTCTTTCTGTCCAAAAATGGAAAATCTATAGATAATAAATAAATACAATCAACAGAGATTCAAACAATTGGAGAAGAAAAAAAGTTTTAAAAAAATGCTAAAATGTTATTTCATTTCCATTTTACGGGTTATTTGCAAAAAAAATACATAATTCAAATGATTAGGAAATAAATGATTGTAGTTTTATTTTAATGAAAATTTTTTGGGGTCATTATTATTTTTAATGAAGTGTAATAATGAGCTTAGAGCTCGTGTTAGTTAAACAGATCATTATTCTACTCTTATGTCTACTGAAGTTCTTTAAATGACAGAAACGTTTTTATCTCATGAAATGAAATTTAACACCTTCAGAGAAACTGCTTTTATATTTCTGGCCCAAGAACATAATGAGTTTTCCGGTCACATTTAGCAGATAATGTGATGATATTTCTATATTATTAAAATCAAGAGTCCTGACCTGGCCAGGCTGCAGAGTGACGACGTGTACTCTGGATCCATGAAACGCTGGGAACCTCCTCAGGTCCGGGTGGACCACGTGGACCCGGCTGAAGACGCTGGACTCCTCGTAGGGGATCCTGGTCGGGTAGAGGTTCACGGTGTCCTCTGGAGGAAACAGGTGCCAGCGCTTCCTACCGAAGGAAACCACTGTTAGAAGTTAATCCAGATGTTTGGTCGGGAGGTTAAGGAGCTCCTCTGGGGTCACGTGGTCAAGTCAAATATGCATGTTTTGGTATCGTTAGAAAGATAAACTTCTTCTCTTTCATTTGAACACGTTTCTTTTAGACGAGATGTCACTGGATGGTGGATAGTAAACAGATTTCTGTGTGCGCTATGAGCTCTAGGAATAAAACCATAGACTGTGTAAATGTAAGTATAAAAGTTGTGAAGCTCAGTGTGTCGTCCCAGTTTAACTCTAGAAATGGTCAAAGAGGAGGGTTGTACCAATCGTATTATTCATAGAAATAAAACAGGAGTCTAACAGACTTTCAACTGTTTTCAGTTATCACTCGACGAGTACAAAAGAAAATGGCGACTGTAGTTTTTATGACAATAAACCACATCAGTGGGGCGGTAAAGTGTTACAGCTCGCTGGGAGGAGAGCGGACGCATCGCCAAAGATGGATATCTGGCTAGCTAACGTTAGCTAGCTTGTCTTTCTCCAGAGTGGCGTGGAGTGAGGCGGAGTTCGACCCACCGCTGCTGCTGGACACAAACCTGCTGTTTGGCTCATTTCCTGTAGCCACTGTAGCATAAAATCATGCGGGAATTTTAAAAAAACGAGCTAATTAGCCAGCTAGCTAGCCAATTCCACCATTCTTTAATGCTACAGTGGCTACAGGAAAATGGTGGAATTAGAAAGCTAGCTAGCTAGCGAGCTGTCAGCTAGCCGCTTTGACCATCCTGCCACGTTGATGTGAACGTCAGTTTATCAGTTTTTTATCGACTGTCTCACCGATCTTTCTGTTATTGTTGTTATTGTCTTGTTTTTGCTGCTTTGTGTGTCAAAGCACTTTGTAAACTCTGTTTTTAAAGGTGCTATAACTGAAGTGATTATTATTATTAATACTTTAGTGCATATGAAGCCTCAAACACACACTCCTGCTTACCGTCCTTGTACCTGCAGCACCAGGTTAAAGCCGTATGAGTCCAGGTGACACGGCGTGTTGGCTCCTCCTGTTCCGACCCATAATGTGCTCGCTCTCCCGTCACGGCCCTCAAAACCAAAGTCAGACCACTTCACCTCCTGCACACACAAACACAACACAACACACACACGATCATTATGGAAGCACATTTACCACAGCAAAAAAAAAAAAGTTAGACTTGATAATAAAAATATCCCCATGGTAAAAAGAAATTATGAGATAGAAAGTCATTATGACTCATAATTTCGACTGACCATGGGGAAGTCTAACTTTTCATTTTTTTTTGCTGTCAGAAATGGGCTTCCATAAATAATAGACCCCAAATAATGTAAAAAAGTAATAAACGTGTGACTGAACGGTTATTTGTCCGACATGCTGCTTTGACAGGACCCATTGAACCAGTAGACGTCTCCAGCGACAGTATTTGTGTCTGAGGAGGAGCTGTCAATCACAGAGGTGCAGCTATCAGGAATAATGAGGTCATTACCGAACACGCAGACAGCTGTAAGTGACAGACGGGTCAATCGAGGTTCCTCCCGGCCTCCATTCATCCTGCCCACCGTCTCTAAGGCACCAAAGTCAGCTGGAATAATTGCCCCAATAACAATGTATGGCCGAGATAAAAGAAGAAAAGAAATGAATGTGTGTGGCGGTGTGTTTGGAGAAAGGATGGAGCTTTAATGTCTTCACCCATCGAGAGGACAAGAACAGAGAATATAAAGTCCTTACGAGCAGAAAGCTCAACGGTTTAACTGAAAAATGTCACAACAAAGAAAATAAACGAGAACGTTGGACAAAAAAAGAGACTAAAATAAGAATATTTAATGTTTAGTTTGTTGATAAGACGATTAGAAGCTAAAACATATTCTTATAATTAAACTTTAAAGGAAGCAGCTCTGAAACTGGTTTATTATCATCTTAAAGAAGATGTACACTGTATGCGATGTCATGTTTTTGGGATTATATAACTGAAACTAAAAATGCTGAAATACATTTATATATATATATATATATATATATATATGACACGATGCCATATATATATATATATATACATACACACAGTATATGAAGAAAATAACCCTCTATGGGCTACAGAGCTTTCATGCTGTTTGTGAGGAAGCTGAATTAATATAAATGTATTTATCATGCAGCACGATCACAATAAGAAGAAAGAAGATCTTAAGAAGCGGTTGTTCTCTGGATTATCCTCCGTAGTTCACTTTACCTTCAGTCCACAGCTTTCATCAAGTCCTCTCTAAACGTAACGTCCTCTCACTGCTTATTAATCCGCCTGTGGCTTCATTCTATTCTTTTATTGTATTAAGTTAAGCATTATTGGCCTTTATGTCTTTAACTATGAATACTTGTAATGAGGGAGATTATAACCCAACTCCTGCTGTTTTTAATGAGCTATTTAAATAAACAGATTCGACGTCAGATGTTAAGCTTTCTTTATCACAGACACATTTATTTAAAACACGATGCCATGACTTTAATGTTTCCGTGATTAAACTACGCATAACTGTGTGCAGTGAGATAACGGACCCGACATCGTCACAGTTCATATGAACGCAGGAGGCCGGTTACCTCAAACATGGAGGGCCGGTCTTCAAACAGCATTGCGATGTACTTGTAGTCGGCGTAGGCCCAGTACTCTGAGTTTGGGTATTCACAGAAAGGCCCCACATGAAGAGGTCCGGTCTGGTCCCGGGTCCAGCTGAGAAAGTCCTCCAGTCGGGCCTCCACGTAGGAACACTGGGTTTCAAACAGAGGGGCTGCAGAGAGCCAGAAAGAGTTTCTGTGAAACAATATGCTTAAAATAAATACTAAACATACAATTCATGAAGCAGAATCGCAGCACGATGCGTCATCGCAGAGGCATGAAATTTGACTTCACTCCCTTGTATGAGAGAGCGACTCCCTGTTTGTCTTTAGTAAACAAAGTGTGTCTGCGGGTGATTGATGGCGTTTATAATCCCTCGTGAGCGATGCCCCGCTGTCAGAAAACGTGATTTAGAAATGTAATTATCAGAGGACACGCTCTCCGTGATCCATCACAGGAGGACTCGTTACCCGAGTTTCTTTCACAGCCACGAGGACGCAAAGAAAAGAGCACAGCAGATGCT
This sequence comes from Anarhichas minor, assembly GCF_050575085.1. Lineage (NCBI taxonomy): Eukaryota > Metazoa > Chordata > Actinopteri > Perciformes > Anarhichadidae > Anarhichas > Anarhichas minor. Next base: position 56,112 of record NW_027466494.1, on the reverse strand, counting down.
TCTGTGACGTTTAAAATCAGGATCGATAGACAGCGATCAGGAGCTCATCAACTTACAATATACTGAAACTGATCAATGATTCAGGACGTTTTGGACGGAGATCAAGATGGTTTAATTGCTTATAGGAGACTGTTTCTGGATTAATGTCTTAAAGAGTGAATCATTTCAAATGTAGGCAACTTTAGGACACTAGAAAACAGATTTTAAGGAATATGTATGTGTAATATAACATATATATTAATCTCTGTTCTTACTGTTCTTCTCCTCTTTTCTTCCCAGTCTGAATCGGAGGACTTTGTCTCTCAGACAGTGAGACAGACGCTCAGCGGTCCAGAGGAGAGCCGGCCAGCCGGCGGCCATGTTGGTGAAGACTGTGGGCGTCTGCAGATGACGGAGGATCCTCTGGGTCTCCTCTGGGCCAAAGGGTTTGGTGGAGGCGGGGTCCGCCATGACCTGCAGAAAACACTGATGAGTGTGTTTCATCACACAGGACGCAGACAAAGGTTAGCTGATAGATACACTGGTGTTTAAGACGGCATTACCAGACGTTACTCTAGTTAAGACACGTCTTATCTCCTGTAGGACGAAGGTGAACAACAACAAAACTAAATACTTCATCAGTTCACGTGACTGTCACAGATAGTTCACTGATAAAAACACTGTTGACATGTCTGAGGACTTTACAAAGAAAGTCGATTTGTTTTTAGAAGCTTCAGAAACAGGAGGTGTTAAAAAATCTACATTATATTAAATATGTATCAGCCAAATCAAATAGTTTACAGGATGTTCAACCTTTGTTTCTTTATAAAACATGTAATACTTGTCTTCTTTCTTTACAGGGTTTGTATGAAGGTAATAAAGTAGTTTATGAATATGAGATATGAGTTTACAGATGATCCCTGGAGCGACTGTGGCTAAGTGGATAGCAGGGCCGTGCTTCAATCGCATGTCGATGTGTCCTTGAGCAAGACAGCAAAACCCCCAAAATTGCTCCCATAGCTGTGCCTACGGTGTATGAATGTGATAGAATCTGAATTGTAAGTCGCTTTGGATAAAAGTGTCTGCTAAATGACTGTAATGTACTGTACTCCCTCCTCTCTATAGTGGAGGTTAGTTTCTGGTGTTTTTGGTGTAACACCTACAGTTTATGGTCAGATCTCTGAGTGACACTCGTCTTTTTGATTCTACACAGAACATTTTGTTGTTGTTTTGTTGTTATTCGTTTCTGAGAATAATGCAGCGAGTCTAAACGCCTCCGTTCATGCTCTGAGTGTAAACAGAAGCAGCTCTTCATAGGTTACTGTACATTTGACGCATAAATGTATTGTGAGTACATTGAAGACTACTTTAAACGTGGCTTTACAACACATGAACTACTTCATGTGGGATTGTACGAAGCAAACACACCCGTGAGAAGATTTTAAGCAAGAAGCAGCTCTGGCGTAGAAAGAATAAAACCGACTTTTTATCTCATAATTTCTCTTTTTTTGTAAGTTATATAAATAATTATTAACTTTATTTCTTTTTTTAGTGACTTTTTTTTGTAGTTATTTTATTTTATTCATTTTTTATTTATTTGTTGTTTTTTTGCAGCCGTTAATGAGCTTCCACAAGCTCCTCACTGTGAAGCACTTTAATGTCAGTAACAAGCTAACTAGCTACCTAGCTAGCTCGCTTTACGTGACAGAATACACTGAAGTGGCTAGTTTTGAGTAGCTTCATAACTTTAGGGAGCATTTGCGTGACAAGGCAACTTGGAAAGGACAAAGTTAACTTCTCTAATTGTCAAACTATCATCACCGGAGATTAGTTTCAGCTCTATTTATAAACGGTGTGCTAACTAACAAACGAGCTAACCCTCCACTGTCACGCTAGCAGCTATCCCAGGAATACTAACGTTAGCTTCGTGGAAAAGAGAAGTCTCTCTTTCATAAACAACTCACCTTTTACTCCACGTGCAGCTGAGGTTCGGGCAGGAAGTAAACAAACATCACATGACCCGCTTCCGTCTTACTTCACCCAACGCCTCACTTGTGTGAAATCGACTCCATTACGGCTCTGTGGATGCCACAACGGCCCAACTCAAGCTAATGCACCAGACGAGCCAAAATGGCAGCGAGAGCGACTACAGTTTCCTCCCTCTTCCCTCTAAACTATTTCCGTTCGGGCATGCGCAGAAGTACATTTAAGCGACAATAACAGAAGCTAGTATCGGTCTGTTTGTTATTTAGTGTGATCGACTGAAAGCCCGGTAAAAACGTGCGTTTAACACGGGCCGTTAAAACCGCTAACACCGTTAAACACCCCCGGATTTTAACCGTTAAAATGGGCTCCGGGGGTTCGAGCACCGAGGCCGAACGAGAGCCGCTTCTCGTGCCCTCTCACGCGGAGCCCGACAGTCCGGTTCACAGCCGGGTGTACGGGAGAAGATGGCTGGTTCTGAGCCTCTTCTCGCTGCTGGGCTTCATGCAGGGAATGGTGTGGAACTTCTGGGGGCCCATCCAGAACTCTGCGGTCCAAGCGTTCGGCTTCAGCAGCTCCGACATTGCGGTGCTGGTTCTGTGGGGCCCGGTGGGCTTCGTCCCGTGGCTGCTGTTCATGTGGCTGATGGACAAAAAGGGTGAGCTTTGGGTACACGGTGTCCTGTTAGAATATGATTACACTATTACATATATATATATGTTAAAATATGTATTATGGTGTTATTATGGTGTTATTGGAAAGTCTCAGCCTAAAAACACATACAAAAATTAGTTAAATAAAGTTTATAAAAAATAAAAGTTTAGAGATAATATAATATAAATGATGATAATAATAAGAATGTCACCTATCAACCTCAGTTTAGTTTAATTTACTTATTTTTGCACAATTTAAACAATAAAACAAACATAACAGAGATTAATAATATTGAACACATACAAAATGTAAAATAAGAGATGAAATAATATAAATGATAATAATATGAATGTCAACCCATCAACCTCAGTTATTAAATCCTGAAATCACATTTTAAATTAAGTTAAAATAAGAGATAATACAGGTCCACCTCAGTAAACAGTGAACCCTGCTGTTATATGAATGAATGAGTAATAATAATATAATATATAAGAGTACAACATGGGACGTTTTTCTGTATTTTAGTACTTTTACACTTACATACTGAAGTAGTACTCTTAGCGCTGTTAGCAACGTTAGCTTATATAAATGTACGTTGGTACATAGAGGGTGATAAGAAGCTATACATGGAGGGACTTAGGACCCAGGGGGATGTAGGTGAAGGAAACAGGAAGAGACGGAAGAGACGCCACACAAACAGCTGTTCACCGGTCGGCCGGCTGGTTCTTGTGTTAAAAATGTCTGCTTAATATTAAAAAATAAAACTGCGTTAACGCGCGATACAATAATTGTCAGCGTTAATGCGATAATAACTAACTTGTCCAGTACTAGTATATATGTATGTATATATATATATATGTATGTATATATATATATATATGTGTATATATATATATATATGTATATATATATATTTATATATTTTTAAGCGGTTACTGTTCTCAGATATTTTTCACACTGATTTAGTCTAAAGTTATTATTTTAATTGTTGATTAATTTTATTTCCTCTATAAACAATAAAAAACGACCATCACAACATCATGAAGACCAAAGATATTTAACTATAAATATATAAACAGAGAAAATCAATAAGCAGCAAATGTTTGTTATTTTTTCATGATAGCTAAACTGAAACGATGGATCGTCAGAATAATTGACTATGACAAGTTCAAGCGTGTAGATTTAGTGTCTGAATTGATCCCGTAACGTGTTGTCAGTGTGTCAGGTTTAGTGTGGAGTGGACCATGTGACCCTTTAAAGTGCTGATTCAGCATCAGTAAAACTCACTGAACTAACTTCACAAAGGTCTTAAAACCACAGAACTTTTAAACGTCAGAAGAGCTGCTGAGTCAGAGCGCTCTTCACCTAACCGGTTCCTCTTCATCACATGACCTGACGATGATGAATCAAAGCCCTCGAGATTAAAATCATGACGAGACATTTCACGACTCGTCTTCGAGGTTTGTTGATGTCGTCACATTCTATCTGCTGAAGAAACGGTTTAACAAAAAACACAAAAGCATGTTTTCCTTGAAGAATCACCAGAATAACACCATTCATCACAGCCAGAAGCTGTAAAAAATAGACATTATCATGAGGTTTTCAGCTTTCCAATGGTCCTTGAACACATCACATCTGCTGCTAGTAGAAGTAGAATAAACTGTTTAATCCTCTGAAACCGAAGAACCACCGGCGGGTTTGAGAAAGCATTTCTTTCTTTAAAAGATTAGCTAAACTTCAACCAGATTGTGTAAAAACATTAAGTTGTGAGCTCCTCTGTGAAACTATGAAGTCATGATTGATTCATCTGAGACCAACAGTCATGTGACAACAAACCAGACACTTAAAAAATACATAGTCAAAATAATTGTGTGTGTGTCCGCCCACACAACAATAACAATAATCTCTGCAGCAACATAATTATGACACAATGTTCACTGATCAGAAGTAGAGCTGCAGCAATTAATCCATTCGTGTTCAACTATCAAATTAATCGGCAACTATTTTGATCATCAGAGTATTTTAAATGTATTTATATATTTTATTATTATTAACTTATCCATTTATTTAGCAGGGACAGTGCACATTAATCCACATTTTCGATGGAACGATATAGAAATATATTTTATCACAGATCACGATTTAATAAATACTAAAAACACAAGTTGATAATCCTGAATATCGTCTCTAGTGACTTGAAAAAGCTTCTTAGCTCATTGATTTGGTAGAGAAGTGAAAAATAAAGCCTGCTTTAAAATAAAGTGTATGTGTATATATATATATATATATATATATATATATATATATATATATATATATATATATATATATATATATATATATATATATATATGTATATATATATATATATATATATATATATGTGTAAATATATATATATATATATATATATATATATATATATATGTGTAAATATATATATATATATATGTGTAAATATATATATATATATATATATATATATATATATATATATATATATATATATATATATATATATATATATATAATATATATATATATAATATATATATATATATAATATATATATATATATATATATATAATATATATATATATATAATATATATATATATATATATATATAATATATATATATATATATTTACACATATATATATATATATATTTACACATATATATATATATATATATATATATATATATATATATATATATATATATATATATATATAATAAAGAACAGAGTCACACCATCTTTTCTATGATTAATAACATTATGTCCTGTGGAGATATTTGTTCACAGGATTTAAGGTCAGAGGGATTTACTGAATTTTTAAAATGTTTTTATAATTATCGGTAAAATATCTTGAATCGTGTTGATTTCGGCCTCGACAGTCGTCCCTGAGTTTCCCATCAGGATCATTGAATTTAAATACAATAATTGATAAATGTAACTGAGTGTTTATACACGTTGATCAAAGCTTCAGTAGAAATGAGAGCTGACATGGACGCAGAGAGAAGAACAGGGAAGTGGAGAGAGTTCCCTTAAACCGGTGTCATGTGGCTGAAACTGAGAATAAAGACTTCTGTCACACGCACCGTGTCCAACACTGTTGTCTTCTTAGTATTAAATACACATACACCACAGGGTATTAGCTACAGCTAGCTGAAACTATTGTTGTTGTTTTGGAGGTTTGTTTTTCTGTTGAACTTTATTGGTTTGTATTGATGGGTGTATCTATTTTTTTGTCCACCCCATTTAAATCAATGAGGGTGAGTTAAAGAGCCGAGAAACCTTTCTGTTTATCAGCAACACAAACATCCTCTCAAAGGATCACGCGGCTGAATCGACTTCTCTAAAACTCAACGTCATAACCTTCAAGGAGTCAAGGATTATTTGTCATTATGAAACACGAGGATGCACAACAGAATTCATTTGTAGCCTTTTTACAACACAAACAAACAAAACGCAAACTGTAGAACATCCCTGTAGAGCATTTGTTGAGTTTGCATCATACGGAATGTAAACTATGTATCTCTATAAACTATACAAACAAAAGATGGCCGACATCTTCACTTTTAAAAAGAATGAAATAGTGATTTTTATTAATTATTTTTATGTTTTATAGACGAAACATAAAGCACATATTCCTCTGGATGACTAATGATCGGCCCGTGTGCTCTGCAGGTCTCCGGGCGGCCCTCCTCCTCTCGGCGTTCTTCATGCTGCTTGGATCGGCTGTGAGGAGCATCCCTCTGACGGAGCAGCCTCTCAGGAGATGGTGAGGACACACGAGCATCAGCGTGATGAGGATGATGGTCTAAAAAGGGTTAGGAAAGGAGGAAGAGAGCGGCTCGTCGTCCATAGTATCTACGTATAAATAACCTTCATCTAACAAGTTCACTCCACACAGAGGGGTCGGTCTGGAACCAGGTCTCGGTCCCGTGTGGACCCTGGTCTCTGCTGGGCTCCTCCCATGTCAGACTGGGAAACATTAAAAGAACCAAATCATTATTCAGAGCTTCACTCAGGAGCTCAGAGAAGGTCACTGCAATTACAAAAAGTAATTCCATGAGTACTTGTGAGCGCTAATCTGTGTAATGATTACTGTCAATGAGGGAGGATATCAGACCGCTACGTGGAGGAAGTTGTATTTCATATCGCTTTCACTGCACACATTTAAAGGACCTTTATTTAAATTTAATTTTTAAATTTGGGCTCTCAAAGAGCAGATTAATCAATTAATGTTTGCATCGGTGCAGTGATACTAGCTGACTGTATGGAGATAAAACGCCTCTGTTAGAGTTTATCAAAGAAGAAGAAGACGAAGAAAAGAGCATCAGGTTTAATGTTTGTAACAGTCTGCGTGAACGTTTCCTCACATTGTGTTTAAAGAGCCTTAAGATGCTTTCACACGAGTCCACTTCATCCACTTCATCATGCTCATAATGATAGGGACTCAAAGATTCTATACACACACACACACACAGAGACACACACGTTGGATTAGAGGCATGCAGCGCCCTGCATCACCAGCAGATGGCGCTCTCTGCTTTCTAGTGTGTGTGTGTGTGTGCGTGTAGGTGTGTAGGTGCTGTGTTCACTGACCTCCTGCAGAACGGAGGATCAAACACGGCTCGGATCAGTAAACGTCCAATGTGTCACTTCCTGTTTTCTCCTCATGACTTCCTGTCTGTTCTGGGTTTCTAGGATCCTTTGAAAGGAAATGAAAGGAGTTCCTCTCGTCTGCTTTTTGAAAGCGATCCTCTTGTGTTGATGGGGAGAGAAAAGACAACGTGATTCACATCAGAGACATTTATTGATGAGATCAGTTTATTGTCAGTTTATGTAGTGAAAGAAATGATGTAATCTCGACCTGCACGTCCTGCACGAAGCGTCCTCGAGTGGTGTATGAATATGAGATATGAGTTTACATATCGTGGAGGTTTGGTTTCACTCGTCGTCTTCTTGATTCTTCTCAGTTCCTTTGGTTTGTTCGCTGTCTGGTGTTTCACAGTATAAACGTGGTCGGTGCTCTTCATGTGTTTGAGGATCAGGAGGACAAACGGCTCGTCCTCTTCCTCCTCGTCCTCTTCCTCGTCCTCCTCCTCCTCGTCTCGTCTCTGTGATGAGTTGTCTCATCACAGCTCAGCTCTCCTCTGACTCCTCTGGTTGTACAGAAACACTTTCTGTTAGTGAAGTCAGATTGTGGTCTGTAGGACCCTGAAGGCACCGTCTGACAGGTTCCATCAATACGGATTAACTTAATCATCTCTCCTCCTCTTCCTCACGCTACTCCTCATCCGTCCTCATTAAAGCAGCTTCTAGACGCTACAGACTGGACTTCAGTTCTTCTGAATACAGAAGCAGCGTGAAGGTGGTCGTTGTTAAATGAGTTTATTTATTCAGATGTAAGGATTTTGGTCTTTAGTTTGTAGGTGAAGACTTGAAGAGAGACGCTCACGCTCTGCAGGAGGAAGAACTAAACATATTCACAAACCTGAATACGTCTTTATTTAAAGTGGCATGTAAACGCATCCCAGCATCTTTGACCTTCAATCACGTGCTGGTACAACAAAGACAAACGCTGTATTTTAGAGTCTGAGGTGTCAGACGAAGAAAACAGCAAAGTTAAAAAAAACATGGAATACAAACTGGAATATCCGTCTGTAATGCAGATCTGTTTGTGTTTATGTGCATCACTGACGTCGTCCTCTGTGTGTCACGGCTTTAATCACCTCTTATCGCTGCTTTGTATATCCAGAAACTAAACGTACACATTTAATAGTCATCACTCTGGTGTTCATGTATGTTTGTATTTCTACTCTCTGATCTATACTCTTTGATCAGACTCTGGCACAATAAGTTTTATGTCCTCTTATTATTTCTTATCTTGGATCTAAATGTGGAGGGTTGTCGTACGTTCTTGGATCTAAACTTTGAACGTTTATTTTAATAACCTGATTGGTGATTTACGTCCTTCTTATTGGTCTTAACGAGGTCCTAAAGTGTTAAACATCCAGTTTTCTCTTCCAGCCTGAACTCACTTATGTAGAATAACAATCATCTCAGCTGTCAGATTTACAAACTGAAAAACTAAAAACAAAGATCCTCTTGGTGTCCTTTTTCTCCAGCTGAGCCTCACACTGCTCTGAGCTCTCAGCCAATCAGCAGGCGTGAGGCGTCTCCTGTCAGCTGATTGGCTGTCTCGCGGTTCACCTGTCTCAGTCCTCAGGGCCCTGGACTCTCTCAGGGAAAACTACGCCTTGCTTTTCCATCAGATATTAATAACTAAAGCTTCATTTCTTCACGAATTTTTATTTAATCTCGATAGATGCTCAGATTTGAAGCCATGTTTGGTTGTTTAACGGAGGTTTTCACAGTGAATTTTGAATATAATTTATCGACATTGTTCCGTTCCAGGTTGATCCACGGAGGTCACTTCCTGAACGGTCTGGCGGGCCCCACCATCATGAGCTCGGGCCCCTTCCTCTCCACCACGTGGTTCGCCCCCGACCAGAGAGCCACCGCCACGGCCGTGGCCTCGCTCTTTTGCTACCTGGGCAGCGCCGCCTCCTTCCTGGTCGGCCCTCTGGCGGTGCCGGCCCCCAACCTCACCGGGGCGGCGACCACCGCCGTGGCGGCGGCGGTTTCCGACAGCTCCATCCGAGACCGGATCCAGCTGGTGATGTATGCAGGTACTGACAGCTCGGAGGATCGATAGCACATCGTTTCTTACATCATGTCGAAGGACAACAAATACAGTCAGAAAAAAACAATTATAATGTTCATAACCGCCCCTCGTGGAAGAGTGGATTTCTGTTATGCTTAACTGATTCAGAAATGTAAAAGAGAAACACGGCGTAATAGATGGAGGCTGCAGCTCTTGTTTAACCTACAGGGGTCTGTAGGTCTTAATGTCTAAAGGACAGCGGGGACACCAGCACTGATGTCTAAAGGACGGATCAATGAGCTGTAATGGGCAGTAATGGGATCAATACGACGTAAAGACAGACAAGAGATGTTCACTGCAGTGGAGTCAGAGAGGAAGGGCTTCAGATGAGGAACGCACCCAACCATCATTCATCAATACTCTGATCATTCATCAATACTCTGAGTATTCATCAATACTCTGAGTATTCATCAATACTCTGAGTATTCATCAATACTCTCAGTATTCATCAATACTCTGATCATTCATCAATACTCTGAGTATTCATCAATACTCTGAGCATTCATCAATACTCTGATCATTCATCAATACTCTGATCATTCATCAATACTCTGAGTATTCATCAATACTCTGAGTATTCATCAATACTCTGAGCATTCATCAATACTCTGATCATTCATCAATACTCTGATCATTCATCAATACTCTGAGCATTCATCAATACTCTGAGTATTCATCAATACTCTCAGTATTCATCAATACTCTGATCATTCATCAATACTCTGAGTATTCATCAATACTCTGAGTATGGCGTTAATTAATGAATGCGTTAACGCGTTATTATCGCGTTAACTTGCCCAGCACTAGGAATAATACAACCTAACATGTCAGAAAAATAAATTCAGAATTATTGCTGTAACACGTGATTTATTCTTTTTACTTAACGGTACAGTGTGTAGCATTTAGGGGATCTATTGGCAAATTAAATATAATATTCATAAGTATATTTTCTTTAGTCTATAATCTCCTGAAGCTGAGAGTCGTTGTGTTTTCGTCATGTTAGAATGAGTCCCTCATGTTTACATGGTGAGCGGGAGGCGGCCATGTTTCTACAGTAGCCCAGGAGGGACACAGCATCTCACTGAATTAGGTCTTCATGTTCACTTCATAAGTGACTTTCTTTAAATGTTGAATTAGTCCGACTGTCCCGTCTCTGAACTAACCCGTCTGTCTGTCCGTGCCTGTCTGTCTCTCTCAGAGCTGTCTGTGATCGCCGTTCTCTTCGCGGCGGTGCTGCTGTATTTCCCGTCTCGCCCTCCGATGCCTCCGAGTGTAGCCGCAGCCAGTCAGCGCCTCAGTTACAGGAGCAGCATCTGTAGACTCCTCAGGTAACACACACACACACACAGTCACACACACAGTCACACACACAGTCACACACACACACAGTCACACACACACACACACAGTCACACACACCGTCACACACAGTCACACACACACACAGTCACACACACAGTCACACACACCGTCACACACAGTCACACACACACACAGTCACACACACACACACACACAGTCACACACACCGTCACACACAGTCACACACACACACACACACACACACACACACACACAGTCACACACACCGTCACACACCGTCACACACACACACAGTCACACACACACACACTCACACACGTGCATGAGCTGCCTTAACTCTTTATGTGACTCAGAGGCAGAATTATCTGGAGGCTGATTATGAAGCTGAGCATTTACTTTACAGGTGTGAGGGGAAACTCACAGACACCTATATATCTATATATATATATATATATAGATATATATCTATATATATATATATATATATAGATATATATATATATCTATATATATATATATCTATATATATATATATAGATATATATAGATATCTATATATATATATATATATATATATATATATATATATATATATATATATATATATAGATATATATATATATATATATATATATATATATAGATATCTATATATATAGATATATATATATATATATATATAGATATCTATATATATAGATATATATATATATATATATATATATAGATATCTATATATATAGATATATATATATAGATATATATATATATATAGATATATATATATAGATATATATATATATATAGATATATATATAGATATCTATATATATAGATATATATATAGATATATATATATAGATATATATATATCTATATATATAAAAGTTGGAGAAAGAAGAGCTAAAAGAAACTGATTGAATCTCACTGCAGCCCCCCCCCCCCCCCCCCCCCCCCGTCCCGTCACTCCACATCGCCTGAGCAGAGAGTCCTTTGGCCAGATTTGTGGAGGAATGAAGCCCGTGGCCAGGGATTAAAGGGGGGGGAGAGAGAGAGAGAGAGGGAGGGAGGGAGGGAGGGAGGGGGAGAGGTGGTCTGGCTCTGCTGCTCTCGGTCCCCTGCAGGATGAAATAGCTTCAGTGCAGCACCGTGCGGTCCACAGGCCTCTGACCAGCTTAGCGCCCCGTTAAGAGCTGCCTCACATACACGACACGGACCAAAGCTGGTAGCACTCGAATGCATCGTTCCGGACAGACAGACACACACACACACACACACACACACACACACACACACACACACGGACCGGCCAACTGAACTAGGTCATCCAGCTGAGAGGGGCTCTGTTCCACTTGTGATAGGCAGCCTTCCAGAGACCTGATGTGTGTCGGCCCGCAACATCAAGCTGCAGAATTCTCCTGCTGGTGGACGTGTGTCCTCTAACACGAGGTGGACAAATATTCTATTATTTGTGCCTTTATTCTGAAAAAGACAACCTTCCTACTAGTCTGTTTCCATGGCTAATGAGGATGAATATTCCTCTAATGTTCCTGTTTCCATGCAGCCGTTAACATGCAGATGAACATAAAGGACCTCATGTCTCGTCCTCATCACCAGTGAACCCCACGGTGACGTCCTTCTCTTCTGTGTTTGACGGGTCGACGTCGTTCATCACGTCTAAATATGTCAAAGTGAACATCGGGAGCTAAAGGATATATACAGCGGGTAAAATAAGTTGCCAATGGTTGCCAAAACCACACCTGAGCAATGCATGCGACTAGTTTCTCCACACAGGAGGCGTCTTGAAGCCGTCATTACCAGCAAAGGCTTTTGTACCAAGTATTAAATCAATTTCAGTAAGCGTGTTCAATACTTTCTCCCTGTGTCATTCCATTTTATTGCACATAACTTAATTTCTGAACGTATTTGTTTGGATTTCTTTGTATGTATGGATTAGTTGGGTTGTTACCAACATCTGGTGAAGATGTCATGTCAATAGCACCTTTAGAAATATATTTACTGAGAAAAATGGTGACGTGTTCAATACTTATTTTACCCGCTGTATATATATCTATACAGTATATAGTGAATGAGCTGTACACATGTCCAAAGAATGGTCCTAGAACCTGAAGAACATCAACATATAACGACAGTGCTGAAGGTGATTGGTCGATACCTGCTCTGCTCGTTAAGGTGATGCAGAGCCAGCTAATTGGATGGTAGTGACAGCAGGCGGTCGTCCACTCGTCAGGTACTCGTCCTGACACGTTTCCATTGATTGATCTGATCCTCTATTCAGAGTCTGAGCGTCGGTTAACGATCTTCAGCTTCCAGCTGTTCACATCTGCCTCCTCAGCAGCCGTCTAATGAGACGCCCTGAATGTCTCTGCACGAGGTGTAGAGTAGTCATTGTGTTCTGATCACAGTGAGGGAGAAGACTAACCAGCCTGAGTATTGCCCCCCCCCCCCCACCACAGTCAGGCTCACTTTAGCTCCCAAACTTGTCATCTTGATGCATTGCTCTCCAGCCGGGTCTGCCAAGGACAAAAAGCACTTAGCTGATGACGCCGCCGCTGGCTTTGAGACTTCTTCGGAAGTATTTCATCACCAGCAGGAAAAGAAGAAGTCTTCCTCGGTAGCAGAGCGTCTGCCTGCTCACATTTGGTTTGTCTAAATAAGCTCCCCGGACCAGGAAGAGGGTGCATGGATATTGATTTTCTCGCAGTTATGGCAAGGTTAATGAAAAGGGAGCAGAGAGGGTGCTCCATCACGGGGCTGTTTACGAGCGTCCCTCCACGCTCTCCTCAAGGCCGAGCAGCTCCAGGCTGCTGAGGACGGGTTAGTGTCTCTGTGGAGTCCTGAAGAATACGTTTACATGCACAGTAATATACAGCTGTTATTCAGAATATATGACCATAATCTGAATTTATTATGGTTCACGTAAACATTATATTCTGTAGCTCTTATAGTGAATGGATCATGTGTGATATGATTATTGTTCAGGTTTTAGGATCATTCTTTGGACACAAGAATAACAAAGAAATGTGGACACTTTTCTTAATTTAATGTCTTTTAACAAGGAACCGAACCGATGAGCAGTATCGATAATAGTACTAGTATGGATGAAATGAACGATACTCGTCTCTAACAGCCACAGAGCTCTTTGCTGTTCAGGTGTTTGTGTCAGAGAACAAGTCCCTTAAAGACTTAAAGAGTGTTTTTTGGAGCCGTAGTCTGGATTCAGAGGCCCAAGGTTCTCCAGATGTCCCCTGGTGATACAGCTCAGGACTCAGCCGGCATCCCGATGAACGAGGCGGAGCGGGAATAAATGTCCGGGAGTTAAAACAGCGTCCGTAACAGCACAAAGGACAGAAAACAAATGTATGAATCCTCCAGACGCCGGCGATTCTAATCATGTCGCCGAGGGTCGAGGAGGCGGCGCTGATTTAAATCAGCACGCCGCCTCGTTGAGCGAAGGTGATCTCTGTGTGTGTGTGTGTGTGTGTGTTCCTCTGTGAGCTGATTAGATATTAGCCGACCACGTCTGCAGCCTGAAGTCGTTAATCACAGCTGGAAGATGGAGCTTGTTTTTATGATTTCAGCTGATAATCAGTTATTAATACACTCGGGTAGTGTTGAGAAGATGATTTATTCAATTTAGGGAATGAGCAGAAAAAAAGATCAATATTCATTTTATGAGGAAAAACATTCTCTTGGTTTTACCTTCGCAGACACTTTAAACTTGGTTATGTTGTTGAATATCTTTTGGTTTTACAGTTAAAAACAAGCTATTTAAACAAATATATCAACATTACATCGTTATTGTGATTATGAGACGAGACGTGTGTCTTAATGTGGCAGAAGTGTTTTCCTGCTTTTAAAGGCTGCATGACGGTAAAGCAGACGTATTCTATAAAAATACAAAGAGGTCCAAATGTTATGATTCAAGGCCATATTTAGATGGTTTATTTTCTGTGCCTTCATTCCAGATTAGCGCTTGAACGTTTGCTCAAAGGAGTTGTTCTTTGTCTTCCACATAACTTCTCTTTAATATTTGCATACTGGTTTTGTTCCAGTCCATCCATTCTTGATTTGAAAGCTCTGTTTTCGTTTTCCACTTCTGTCTTGTTTTAGAACAGGCCATGTGAAATGACTTTTCTCTGACTCACTTATTAGCACTGTTGTGTTGTCTGACTCGACCCACATTTGATTGGCTGAGTGGCGTCATGAGAGATTATTTACAACGAAAAGGCCCCAAAAGCTGTGCAAAATGTAAGAATTCTCAATAATTTATCGGTTATAGATCCGTGTCCGCCTGTCATTTTCTGAATAATACTAAAGACTATTTCATTTAATTCAACAAGCTAACATTATCATGTTAGCATGCTTACCAATAGCATGGTAACACGCTAATGTTTAGCAATTTAACAAGCTAACATCATGATAGCACGCTGACCCTCATCATGGTAACACGCTAATTTGTACCAATTTAGCATGCTAACATTATGTCAGCATGCTTATCAATAGCATGGTGACATGATAATGTTCAGCAAGTTTTTTTCTTGTTCTCTATCTAAGCTAACGTTATCACATTAGCATGCTTACTATTAGCATGGCAACACACTTGCATTTAGCTATTTAACAAGCTAACGTTATCACATTAGCATGCTTACTATTAGCATGGTAACACACTTATATTTAGCTATTTAACAAGCTAACGTTATCACATTAGCATGCTTACTATTAGCATGGTAACACACTTATATTTAGCTATTTAACAAGCTAACGTTATCACATTAGCATGCTCGCTATTAGCATGGCAACACACTTACATTTAGCTATTTAACAAGCTAACGTTATCATGCTGACATGCTTACAGTTAGCATGTTATTTAGCTTCTTAGCATGCTTAGTTACATCATTATGTATCTTTAAACTTGTGTTGATCGATTTTCTTGCAACTTGTGAGGGCATCTCAAAAAGCTCCAATGATGACATCATCTTAAACAGACCGAGACCACCTGAAAAAAGCTCATCTCCAAATATATCCATCAGGAAGTGATTTCATGATTGATCACAATGAGTCCATGTCTCTCACCTTTTTATGCAAATTAAGAGGTTTACACGTCAGCGCGGGTATTTCTCTTGATTAATGGGTACAGAAGCATTTAAAACTGCTGTGCTTGTATCCCACTCTGTGTACTTTGTCAGTTCATTAAGTCCATTAAAGTGTGTGACAGCGAACCCTCAGTAATAAACCTGAAATCATCAGACGCCTCCTTCTCTACCCGCTAGTCATAACTCATAACATGCGGTCGATTTGCAGTCTAATAATGCTTCTAATCAGTTATTTCTATGTGAGCTTTGTGACACCAAAATAACATAAATTTACACATCAGAGGTATTAAAGTGCTGCATAAACTCCGACTGTCAGCCACAGTATTTACTTCAGTTGGTCCTGATGATGCAGGATGACGGTCGCCATAACCAAACAATTCAATCTGTTTAACTTCATGTTCACTCCTCTGGGTTAACTGTTCAAAGTCCGTGTGAACAAGAACCAGAACTAAATCCCTTGGTTCGGACCAAATGAACGCAGCTTTAGCTGTGAGAGCACCCTGACATACACATCTATGAATGTCAGAATATTTGCCCCATTTGTTACAGTGAGAGACTTTAACAGTAGAGGTGAAAATACTGTGTTGGACTGTTTAAATGTAAGTGTAGATCTGCCTATTTAGGTTTTAATTTGAGCAAAGGGCTGCATGTTAAACAGAAGAAACTGTGAGTAATAAACGTGTGTGTGAATGTTTGAGAAGATCTTTTTATCCGTAGGACGGTGACAGGATCTAAGAAATAATCTGTGTACGTGTAAGTGGGTGTAGTTCATAAATAAACCAGAAAATGAACTCTTAAACCTCTTAATGTGTCCTCTTTAGCAACCTGCGGTTCCTGATGGTGGCGCTGGCCTACGCGGTCCCCTCTGGAGTGATCGCTGGCTGGGCGGGAGTCCTCGACATGGTCCTCACACCAGCCAAAGTCAGCCAGGTAGGCAGCAAACTCACACACCAAAACAACTTATCACGTAAATCGACGTAGCAGGATGTTCAGAGCAGTGGCCGTCTTTATGTATGGTAGCGGGCTGATTTCTGTATAAACTAAACCGACGTACGGGAAGAACATTACTAGTGTAGCATTAAAGCATGGTGGACTAGCAGGCTAGGTAGCTAGTGTAGGGAAATACCTTGCTATCACCAGAGGAGGGACAACGTTGGCTCTGGGCTGACATTTAGCCCCCGTTGTTCTGGAGAAAGACAAGCTAGCTAACGTTAGCTAACTAGCCAGCCGTCTGTGTGCAGAGCCACTTCCTGACGAGCTGGGACAGCATTTTACGGCCCCAAAAATGTGTTTTATCACCACAACAACTAGCAGCAATCACCATTTTCTTTCTTACGATTCAAAAGACCACGGAAAGCAGTTTAAATGTCCGTTCTACTCTTATTCTACTTCGATGCATATCACCTTTGATCTCGTTAAACCAAGCTCACTGAGTACAGCGACAATGGAGAGCTTTTGTCTTCTGTGCACATTTTCTGCAAAAATTCAAAACACTTTTCATAAAAACAAACACTCCTCAGATTGTGAAAGCGAGGTGAGCACTGATTCTCTAGTTTTCATCTTTAGTTGGATGAGTTGCAACCAAGTAGGAGACACAGAGCCTCATCTTGTGTTTTCTGCATACAAAACAGAAGCAGCACGAGCAGCTCGCCAGTTCATTTACCGGGTTTTATTTCCTCATTTTCAAAACCTCCACTGTGCCAGCATTTTGCAGAGCTTTTCACAAGCTTGCACGAACAGCGGGATGAATAGCTGGTGAGGTTTCGTAACATTTAAAAACCCTTTTAGGCACTATATAATGTCTCCTGAGAGTGGAGCCTCTGGAGAGTGTGCAGGTGAAGCTCTTTTAACGTCATACGTTGTGTTTTAAAGTCGACCTGAAATACAGGAGATGTTGAGGGATGATGGACCCCGAGGCTCCTGCACGAACCGGAGGAGGAGGAGGAGAAGAAGTGTTTCAGTGTAGAAAAGGCCTCCAGTCTGCTGCAGCAGTTTATCTAATCGCTCTTGTGAAAACACTTTAAAAAGCTCTCTCGCTTTCTGTGTTTCCACTCATGGAAACCCTCTCACATCGCTTGAGAAGGGTCCAATCAGTTCCAGTTCGCCATTTGCATTCCTGCTCGCCATCTTCAGTCTGAGACAGACGGAGGCGAGTTGAGTGCTGCTGCAGAGAGAAGAAGAACAGCAGCTCTGTATAGTTCTTCATGATCCAGGTCTCAACACAGCAGCATGTCAGAAGACAAGAGGAGGAATCTTTGCAAGGTTACCATCAGACCGGAGCTGCTAGAGAGGAGCTCACACACCTCCTATCTTTATACCTCGCTGAGGAGGTGGCAGAGCGCACACCTAATGCTTCTTCCATTTCATTTGTTCTCCACAGATTTGTTTCTCTTCCTCCACATTTCTTTTATCCGCGCTAGTTAAGAAGTGTGTATAGCTGTGCATCTAAACATGGTGAGGTGGAGGAGAACCAAGGCAGCAGGAGGGTTCTTTGCGTGGAGATGTTTGTTCTTCAAGTGGAGTCGAACAGAGGGAAAGTCAGTACGTCTGCATCTTCTTCTGTGTGTGAGCTGGCTGTGAACCCTCAGCTTTCACTCATCTGACTCTACAGTCTGCTGAGAGCTTTGTGGACTTGGTCGGATCCAAAAACAGCTTCAGAAACACGTCGTTCAGGGAGAACGTCTAAATATACAGACCCCTTTCCTCTCTGTCTCTAAACTCCTAATGCATCTTTCATTTCAACAAACATTCCAGCTTCCCCCTCTTGTTCCCTTGTGGATTTTTTATTATCTTTCAATCATCCATGAGAGGCGTTCCAGAGTGTGACTGTTTCTCTGGTAATTTAACGGACGCAGAGAGAGAACGCCTCGGGCCGAGGTTCAACGCATCGATGGCAAAATAGCAATTTCATACTTTCCAATAATTCGGTGCAAACAAACACATGTTCACCTCGGTGCTCCTTTGTTTTCCTGATAATTGCTCCATTGTTCTGCTGCTCGGTGTGTCGTGATATGAAGTCTACCTCCAGCTGTCTGTGCACCAGATCCGGCTCCAAACCTACGCTCGTCTGTCGCCGAAGTGCTTCACTGTCATCGTGTCGCACTCACAGACCTCATCTCATCTGATGCAGTGCTGCACAGCTTCTATCCTGCTTTATTTATACCGTCTTTCCTTTTCTCTCTCTCTGTCTCTCTCTCTCTCTCTCTCTCCCTCCCGTCCATCTCTTCTCTCTGCTGCTGAACGCTCTCACATCCAATCATGACCTGTGTGTTTCAGAAGTCAAAGGCTGTTTTGTAAAGTGGATTCATTTGACAACTCTGCTCCACCTCCGCTTCATGCGGTCGTTCATCCTCAGTCTGTCTCTCTGTCTCTGAGTGTTTCTATTTATCTATCATCTGATTCTCAGCCAGCCGTGCATCAGTCTGATCTGAAGGTAACCGTGTCGGCAGCATGAGCAGCTGTATTTAGTTCTTATTCAGTTGTTGCTGCAAAGTTTCTCACAACTTCCCCTCCGAGATTAGTTCAACTCTGGGGACGTTGCAGCGTCAGGAAACGGTCAATCACAGCCAGCAGATATCTTTTATTCCTTCCGTGAATATCATTCTGCGGTGAATATGTGGAGGATAAATGAAAGGTGTGGATGCAGGACTGCCTGGAGCTTCACCGTCTGTAGAACGACGTCACAGCATCCGGTTAAAAAGGTCAAACTGAAGATGACAAATGCAGTAAAACCGTCAGTGCTGGAAATACATTTATGTTTGTTTTGACTTTATTTAGTTCAGTCAGTGAGGCTTACTGCTAGATTTCTGCAACTTCATCATCATTGCAGCATGCAGGTTGCCAGCTGTCTGGTTACAGCCGTCATGTCTTTTAAATATGCACCTGGTGTGTTTTAACGTTTGGCAGCGATTGATTAGATGAATGAAAGGCAGAGGAGACGAGGCACGCAAAGATCAGCTAGCTGGTAAATCTGAAAGCTACACCAGGGAACTCTTTGAGTATAAACTTCAGGGCTCAGACTGTTTATAGGAAGTGGACGTAGTCATCATGACGTCTCTCGTTGGTTTGTGGATGTTTTGATGCCTTGAGTTCGGCGTTTTGGCCATCACCATCTTGTTTTTTGCAACCAGTGAACAGGAAGTGACCATATATGGACTGAGGAGGAGTGACGTAGAGACGCCGTATACGTCTCTGGTAGAGACCTGTCAATCACCGTGTAGCCCCGCCCTAAAGCATCCCCTGCTTTATGGTCTGTTTGACTCTAAATGGACCATAATGTACTAAATGAACATCATGCTGTATTGAAGAAGACTTGAAACTAGAGATTGAGACCATAAACTCATGTTTACAATGTTTACTGAGGTAATAAATCAAGAGAGAAGTAGAGTCATTTTCTCATAGACTTCTATACAACCAGAGGAGTCGCCCCCTGGTGGACACTAGAGAGAATGCAGCTTTAACACATGAAGCTTTGACTTCACTTTAAAGAACCGGAGGTTATCATCTGGTCGAACTACTAAGTCCAAGTCTATATAACTCTGCCAGGTTTGGAGTTCACTTCCATGTTGTTTCCTCTTCAGACCTTTTTCTCCGTTGACTTCCGCCCTGCAGACACAGTGGTTGTTTTCTCCGACAGAAGCACATCTCAGATTGTGTTTTATTCTCAGATCCAGTCACTCATGACATCATACTCTCACTGTGTTTGTGTGATAAGTAGGAGCTGTGAGTCTGGATGAGACCAGGACTCAAAGTCTAAGATGTATGACTCCTGGTTTGTGTCTGGTCTGATCTGGGATGGTATCGGGTCTCCTGGGCTCTGAACGCCTGCTGTGTGAGCTCTGCTGGAGGAAATGTGCAGACAGAAGGATTTAGCATCGCCACAGTGAGAATGACTCACAACTCTTACTGTTCCCTCAATGGACCCTCAAAGTCACTCGTGAAGTTCTGGATCTCTGGTTAACTTTAGGCTCCGCCTTCAGATGGAGCACGTCTCTGCTATTAAAGACTGTTGTGTGGGTTTAGTGGGATTACATGCAGTAAAGGAAACACCATGTAGAGGCAAAGCTGTGGATAAAGTCTTTGATTATTGGCTTAAAATGGCTTATAACTAGAGACCAAGAGAGGGGGAGAGAATGAGCAGAAACAAACATGTTAGCATGTTAGCAGAGGATCCTGGCCTTTTAGAGCTCGTCTCAGGCTTATTGACACAATCACAGTCCAGCAGACACGATTAAGCTTCAAATCTGACCTTCTTTAGACGTCCAAGGCGCCGAGAACGCTGCCGGTAATACGGCGCTGACGTTCTTGTTGCCATGACGTCGTGGGTGTTTTTAAAAATGTTAGTGAATCGATCAGAAGACGTTTTTACATTCAATCACTTTGATAGTCCGCTTCTCTTCATCATAGACGTCCATGACTGGGTGATGCTGAGCATGATGAGGCAGAAAGCATCAGATCCTGTGTTTACATTCTGCTCATCCTCCGTCTGGTTGGATTTGGTTGAATGTGAGTTTTTAGACTCGACGGGAACCAAACACAGGAACGCTCTCGTCTGATTGGTTCAGTTTGCTCTGGTTCTGCTGTTTGTTATCGTCATCTATAGTGTTTCTGTTCTTCATAAAAGTAAAAGATAAATAAATCTCATCATTAATACTTTTAATGAACACATCATGATAACGTTATAATGTACCTTCAGCCAGTACTCATGTTCACTGAGCAGAGCCTGAAGGCATCATGATGTAACTGAAGTGACTAACGTTACTAGCTCTCCTCTGATTGGTTGTTTACAATGAAACATGATCAGAGATCAGAGACTAGAAACACATGTTCTACTGAATGTTGGAGGAGAACCATCGTCGGTAGAACTTTATTTACACTCTGATGGTTAACGTTAGACTGTGCGGATCTACTACGGTCCATTACTCCAGTGGTCTCGTCTCCTTTCATCTTTCCTTCCTCACTCTTTGATCTTTGTTATCCTACAGGTGGACGCTGGTTGGATCGGTTTCTGGTCGACTGTTGGTGGATGTGTGTTTGGAGTGGCGATGGCCAGGTAAGCTCCTGTACACCTGGATGTTTTTATTATTGTGAATATGGTTTTATGGTGAACATTGAAGCAAGGTGACCACCGTAACATGCACAGTATACAAATATACACTTGACGCTTTACTAACGGACTTTTATTTTAACATACTTTAACTCACAGACCATGTGAGTTGCGTCTTCATCACTTCTTCTTATCCCTAAAGCAGCTTCATATTAAACATTGACTTCAGAGGTGAGATAGGTTATTTGTTGAAGGAACTATAAAGAAGTACTTTCTCTCACAAATATGTAATGTTTGAAGCGAGTTTGGACTTTTCTTTTCTGGTAAAATACTGTATATTTTTTCACCTTTGCATCTGTAGAAATGATTAGAATCAGACGCAGAAAGAAGAATCACCTTTGAATTGAACTGCTCATAGATTCATTCATCGTGGGTCAAAGGTCGTAGACTTTGGTTTGTTTAAAGGAGACAAGTTGTTAACCACTGACTTGGGTTGAGATGAAAGTAAATGGATGAATTGACTTGAATATGTAAAGGTGCAATGTGTAATAGCTCCACACATAGGGGGCAGCATTTCAGCTCTACTACTGGGTCCATGCGGTCTAAACTTACAGTCATCGGTTATTAAACAAACAAAGCAGTACGTATCCTGCAAGAGGACTAAACAGAAATACAAGTTGTTTTCTCGTTTCTGCCACTTTGGATTAAATCCAGTAAACAAACTATCAATGGATGTTTTATAGACGAGTCCTCAGGCAGCTCGACTTTCTCGGTCCTCTCATGTTGGACTGACTGGACGCTGTAGTGACTCTACATCGCCTCTCCAGGTTCAAAGTGGTATTACAGGACAGGAAGGGCCGGGGCTAGCTGGTTAGCATGCTAACTTCAGTTCATCATAACAATAATACATTTTATTTAGGAAGCGCTTTTCAAGAAACTCAAAGACGCTTTACAAAGGAGATAAAATAGAGAGAAATGTTATGACAGGAACAGACAATTAAACACTTTGCACAAACGAGTAAAATTGTTGGAGGTTAAAAGGCGACAGAAGTTAGTTTTAAGTGTTTTTTTGAAGTAGTTCCTGATGTTTCTCTAACTATGTGACCTCTTCACAGTCTGGTGATGATGTTCATCTATAATTGCTTTAAACTAAAAGTCTGGACACATCTTACACATCTTAATATTGTTTGCATTGTTCAAATGGAAAAAAGGCTAATTCCAACTGCTCTTCAACTTTAATACAAACAGGACGGTTGATCGGTTGAATGAACGTAAACGTGACACACAAGACGGTCGTGAACAAAGTGTACTTTAATTTGAAAAGCATTGAAATAATCAATTCACGTTCTGTTCTGCTGCCTCACAAACAAGACTAGAATCTAGAGTTGTATCCCTCTAGTCACTGAGCATGTACTTACTGTACGACTCTAACATGATTAATAACTAATACATCTCATGCAAAGGTCATTTGAAGGTTCTCTTGCTCCTCTAATCTCATCTCTTTAACATATGACCTGATCCAGCCACACTGCCATAGAGTGAGGGGAACGGATGCTAATGCAAAAGCCACTTCTCCTCTATTGATGGATAGCGAGCCGCGCCGCAAAAGACAAAAAGTGTGGAGTCTGCAAAAAGCGAGGGGGATTCATTCCCTCTCCGACGGATATATGTTCATCGTAGAACCGAGGCCCAATCAGCACTTCCAGGCAGGCCCAGTGTTTTCTTAAAGCTGTAATCAGGGAAATGAGCCCATAACTCCCGCTGTTAATCAATGAAGCCGTTAGCACCAGATGAAAGTGTATGTAAACAGAGCCGTTGAGTTATTGGTGTTGATTACATAGACTCTGTGTCACTGGAGGGATTGATTAGTCTCTCTTTGGAGCAACAGTTTGGTAGTTCAATGAAATTCAGCTGCCCTCCGAACCCCAAAACCCGTTGCCGGGATTGAAAAACATGTTTTATTCCAACAATCGACTAAACTGAAAAATCATTATCGTCAGATTTTCAACTTTCCGACCGTCCTTGAACACATTGTGTGTGACGAATGCTTCCACTGGAAAAAGCGACCGAAACTAAGCTTAAAATTGTGACGTTTCATTAAAATCATTTTATTCTACATGTCTTTCTGATTGATTTCACACTTTAAGTAGTTCTACAACATTATTTCTTCACTATCTCAGAATCTTAACGTTTTTGGACACCATTTAACTGAACACCTATGTATTGTAGACACATATCTGTCTAATTAATAATGCTAAGCTAAGCTAGAACATAATTTAAGTTTTAACCTGATGTGTGTTTTTTCTCACTTCTTCTCTTTGATTGGTTTTGTTCTTTGGTGGATTAAACCCCAGATGTAATCTGACAGTAATTCAAACTGTTTATTTATAAATAGAAGAGAGGCCAGAATAGAGGTCACATGGTCCCTCCTCCAGATACATGACAGGAGTCTGGTTTTGGAGTTCTGTACCAGTTGCAGGCGGGACAGGGACCCAGTGATCCCAGTACACAGGGAGATGCAGGAGGACTGATTACATCAGACCGGTCATTTGGTGTTTAGGCGGAGATAAAGCGGTGTGTCATCGGCGTAACGGTTGAGGGAAATGTTGGGGAAACTAAATGCTTCCTCCCTCTGGTTTTATTCTTTCTTCTTCACCAACTTGCTTTGATGTGGCTTCACTAGATACATTAAGAAACAATATCCGGGAGGATGACCGCTGGATCAAAGATAAAACAGATGGATCCACACACAAAGTATCTCCTGTTAGAAGGGTTTTTATTGCTCTTTCTCAGACTTTACTGCTACTGCATTTACCAGAAGCTTTGTATGAGGAAGTTACAGAGAGCCGTGTTTGTCTCTTGTCCCACTAGCAGTCTGTAAGATGTTAATGTCAGGATGTGACTTATTATGTGCCATTAGCTGTCCCTCTCCCTGCAGATAGCACCATACTGAGTCAACTCTGAGCACTTAGTTTGCTGCAGGGGAGGCAAGAAAATGGCCTCCTTTTTAAATGCTTTTCGTGCTGCAGGTGTTGCTGTTTCACATTTTAAAATCTCTTTGGGGATTAGTAATTGCCCTTTGCAAAAGAAAAGAAAAGAAGAAGAAGATGCAACCATTTCATTGCCGGTGGATAGTCGAATGCTTGATGCACCCGTCATGGAATTATTTAAACAACAAATGTGGCCTTG
This sequence comes from Anarhichas minor, assembly GCF_050575085.1. NCBI lineage: Eukaryota > Metazoa > Chordata > Actinopteri > Perciformes > Anarhichadidae > Anarhichas > Anarhichas minor. The sequence continues at coordinate 31,081 of NW_027466494.1, read as the reverse complement.
GACAGAAGCTGATTGGAGGATTATTTCCCCCCGTGGATTGAGGAGTAATCTCTAACGAGCGTTCCCTCGTTATCTTCCCATTACAACCCCCAGGAGAAGAGGAGGGAGAGGTCTGAGCCAGGCAGAACTCCAGGTTAATGAGGAAATAGAGCAAACACCATCAGCCACTGCCTCGTTTTTTTTTGGCCTGCAAAAACTGGACAATCTGTGATTGCACGCTGGTCGTGGTTATTATTCCGTCTCCATGTATTTGGTTATTTACTGCGTGTCTGTCTCTAAAAACCGTGGACGGGCTTAATTTATAATATCATAGTGGAGAAGATATTTCATCGTTCCCTGCAGGCACAGGGAGAGCAGAACATTTAATCTGATTCTACATGACTCAAATGATGCTATCTTTATGGCCGATAAATCCCGTTAGAGCGGTGTAAAAGATAGACTCTTAATTCTGCCGTTACCTCATGAGATGACATGACCCTCCTTACTCAGCGAGCGCTGTGACACCGCTCCGAGCTACACTAATGGAGGCGTTTGAAAGTGTTCTCTTCAACATCATTCTGGATTTTTCTTGTTTTCAACTTCCCTCCCCGGTTTCTACTGAGGATGTCAATAATTAAAGGAAACACTGTGACATAGTTGCATGTTTGCAAAAGGTGCAGATATTTCTTAAAGCAGCTCACTGTAGTTTTTGGGACTATTTTCAAACGTGGATTAATCCACATTTGGTGCTCTAGTTTATTTAGACTCCATCCCACATTCACCATCCTGCTGCTGCAAATACTCACTAAAGTGTGTGTGTGTTCGTGGGAATCGTCCCTTCGCTAAGTCCCGCCCCTCTAACAGTGACTGGCCAATCACAGCGTATCACGGTCCAGCTCTGATCAGGAGCTCTGCTAGACTCTCATCGATGGTTTGACAACATGAATACGGTCTTTTCAAAATAAACTTCCGTCTTCACAGGAAACAACTTAGTTACGTTTAGGAAATGCACAAAGAAGTTTGTACTCAACGTGCTGTTCATTACTTTATTCTCTGAAACTCCAGAGGACTTACAAACAAAATGAGCTGTGAAGAATCAACGAGTGTAACTATGTCACTATGAAGAGCAGGGATTACAATGATCTGTAAACTCATATCTCATATTCATAAACTACTTTATTACCTTCATACAAACCCTGTAAAGAAACAAGCCAAGTATTAAATGTTGTATAGTTAATTATATAGAAACAAAGGTTGAACATCCTGTAAACTGTTTGATTTGACTGATAATATTTACTATAATGTAGATTTTTAACACCTGTTTCTAAAACATCTAAAAACGAATTGACCTTATTTGTAAAATCCTCAGACATGTAAATAATGTTTTTATTAGTGAATATTTGAGACAGTCACGTCTGAAAGGCTCAGATCATAAGGTTATTAAAGGCTCATAAACTTAGAGGAAGAATCAGGCGTTACTTGTTGGTAACATTGACTGTTGGGTTTAATGTTTGTAAGAAAAGCACAGAATATATCGAAGACTTATGATATCTATGTTGGTATTGGTCAACTATCAGCCAAACTGTGTCATGCACATAACTTATCTCACCAATAAGTGGCCGAGCTCTTTATCAAGTGGACTCAGGGACCATCGGAGCTGCTGTGGGAAATAAGCTACTTATGGAGTTCCTGCTCAGAGGATCAGATTGGATGTGATACAGAGCTGTGATCCTCTCTGCAAAGAGATGAGGGCTCGTCTGTCTGTCGGGGGGGAAAGAATGAGGATTTCATCCCTCTCTGGCACCGGAGGACGGTGGAGGGTTTGAGCCAGTCTGTGGCAGATGGGCCATGCCGATTTGAGGGGCGTCGCTGTGGGGGAAGAGAAGCCAGACGTCTCTGTGAAGCGGCCTCTCGGACAAGACCGCCTTTTTATTACAAGTGCCACCAGCTCGATCTTTCAAACTGAAATATATAATCTGTTTCCTCAGAGTGAGCTGGAGTCTAGAGCAGGAGACAACCTCTAGTTCCTTAAAGTGAAGTCAAAGCTTCATGTGTTAAAGCTGCATCCTCTCTAGTGTCCACCAGGGGGCGACTCCTCTGGTTGTATAGAAGTCTATGAGAAAATGACTCTACTTCTCTCTTGATTTATTACCTCAGTAAACATTGTAAACATGAGTTTATGGTCTCAATCTCTAGTTTCAAGTCTTCTTCAATACAGCATGATGTTCATTTAGTACATTATGGTCCATTTAGAGTCAAACAGACCATAAAGCAGGGGATGCTTTAGGGCGGGGCTACACAGTGATTGACAGGTCTCTACCAGAGACGTATACGGCGTCTCTACGTCACTCCTCCTCAGTCCAGATATGGTCACTTCCTGTTCAATGGTTGCAAAAAAACAAGATGGCGACGACCAAAATGCCGAACTGGAGGCTTCAAAACGTCCACAAACCAACGAGAGACGTCACGACGACTACGTCCTCTTCCTATAAACAGTCTGTGGTCTAGAGGTAGAATTCAGAATGACCGCTCCTGAAATCCAAAGAGACATGGATGTCGTCTACAAACGCCACGCTGCAGCGCTCTGAGCGGAGACGTTCTCATTACCCCCCCCCCCCTCTGGTCCTCCGCTCACTGACAGAACTTCACCACCTAGCTGAACTAATCAGCCACTTCCAACACTTCTTCTTTTTATTCTGCCGTTAACTTCGCTGTCAAGTTCAGCCCTCGTTTTACCTCCGGAGCGTCTCGTCTGTGAGCAACCAAACAAAAGTAATTAGTGTCTGTCTCTCTGCTACGGGGGCTCCTTCTGTAGCTGCATCTAATCTCTACACCAGCAAGCACGCGCGCACACACACCGTGAGGAGAGGAGGTAATGAACTATGAGGGCTACAAAGGAGAAGCAGCAATCCTCCAGAGAGACAGAGAGTCTGGGAATCGGCCCGGTGGCTTGTCTTCCACAATATATTATAATGTGCATTTCAAGTCCGCCTCGCTAAGCTGGAGAAACAAATTGAATCAAGTGTCTCTGCTCGTGTAATGACAAGTGGAAAGAAACAAAGAGAAGGATCCGGGCTGCTAGAAACAATGCGTGTCTCCTCTAACAGACGACGACACCAGCAGACATTAAGTCACCGCGTAGAGCCGCTCTTTGTGTTCATGACGGATGTTCTTGTCTTAAGGTCTCTGAAGGTGGATCGGTTTCACTGTTGCTGTTGTTGTTTTCCTCCCAAACAGGTTTGCGGACTCCATTCGGGGGATGCTGAAGCTGATCCTGGTGCTGATGCTGGCGGGAGCCTCGCTGTCCTCCACCTGGTTCACGCTCACCTGTCTGAGCTCCTTCACCCACCTCCCCTCCACCGCAGGTGGGTCCATGAACACGAGGCGGTCCAGAGACCGGAACCAGAGTCAGGGGGGTGTTTAGGGCTGTTTCTCATGTTAATGAGACGCATACAAGGATTCAGTTCATACAGTGCAGTTTATTGTGACCTGAACCACGGTGATTAGGTTAAAGAGCCGACGTTCAGCGTTCATCTGAGAGGGTTCATCAGGTGAACTCTGTTGGATCTGAAGTCCTTGTCATTAGAGATGAATCTCACGGTTCAGATCGGATCAGCACCAAATATAAAAGGAAGCAAATATAACTTTTAGAGATCTCTGATCACACTTTTGTTTTCTGTTACGTCAGAAGACATGCAGCGCAACTCGACCTTCTGTTTGTGTGATCTGGAGCTCACAGCTGATCGGTTCCTGGTTTGTTTACATGAGCTAACGTAACGTCGGTTTCTCTGCTCGACTACGCTTATTGTTGAATTAATGAACCACACGTCACACGTCACTGTTTGACTCCCGTCATGCGATGCGTTCAGTGAGCGTGAAGCAGACATCTGTGGCTTCACAATGAATTATATTCATTTCCTTTTTCAACTGTGTTATTTCAACTCTTTTCAAATAAATATTTAAGTTTTGAGTATTTAAATATATATTTAGGTTCAGAGTATTACTTGAATATACAGGTATACTTGTTATATTTAAGTTGAGTATCTTGGACTCTGGAGAACATGTCCCGTTGTTCCTTCCTGTCGGTCTTTCTACTGGTTGAGCTGCCGCTTTGTCCTCAGACTGGTGGACTTTGTATTGAAGACCGTTCACCAGTTTGGATGAAAACTCCCTGAAAGCTTTTAAAATGTCCATTAAACCACGTAGCTGCTGTTTCAGAGCCAACACAGTAAAAAACCAAAAGAATCCTTCCACACAGCGATGTATGTGCTTCATAATGAGCAGAACCAATCCATTAGACCTCAGTGATGAACCCATTTGGACGTTAGTGGACCGAGCTGCTTGATCCAAAGCCAAACCAATAAGCAGAGCAGCGTGTCGCCGTTCAGAGACACTGATTCCAGCCTTCATCATCCATCATCATCATCTCTGCCTGTCTCACCTCCTCTCAGACTCTGGCAGTCTGCAGCAGACACACTCTGTTCCTCCACCTGGGAGGGAGGGAGAGACTGCAGCACTAGTCTGAGGTGGTCAGCAGCACACAGACCAGTAGGACCAGTCTGTGGTTAGATGAATCTTAATGATTTGAGTAGTTACTGAGGTCTTATCTTCAACCCCTGACTTCCTTTAAACACTGGTGACCAATCAACGACACCAACATGCGAAATACTCGCCTGAGAATATTATACGTCTTAGGCTTTTATTGTGAAAGGTTGGAGAGGTCTGCGCTGCCTAATAAAGTTTGCCGCTTGGTACTAAGCTTCTACGTTGTTTTAAAAATATAAAACGTGATAGATTGATGACTTGATCTGTGTAATTCTCACGTTATCGTGTTTTGTGTGAAAGTCAGGAGCCAACCAAAATTATGGTCCATTTAGAGTCAAACGGACCATAAAGCAGGGGATGCTTTAGGGCGGGGCTACACAGTGATTGACAGGTCTCTACCAGAGGCGTATACGGCGTCTGTACGTCACTCCTCCTCAGTCCAGATATGGTCACTTCCTGTTCAATGGTTGCTAAAAACAAGATGGCGACGGACAAAATGCCAAAACTTGAAGCTTCAAAACGTCCACAAACCAACGAGAGATTACGTCCACTTCTTATATTCAGTCTATGGTGAAAGTACTCGAGACAAAAACAACGGTTTTAAAAAATACATCAATGTGCGAATCAATTATTATCCAAATATCAGGTTGGCCCGATTATAAGGAATTAAAATAATCTTCAAATAGTCATTTTCAGCCCTAAATACAAACATTTGTAGACTTTCAGTTTATAGGAAACGTCTTCCTGTCACATGATCCTGAGCTCCCCTCCCCTTCTCTTCTCCCGCTGCCTTCTGGGAAATCTTCATCAGATTACCCAATTCAACAACCTGAGGTTGGTTGAAGTGTTTGATATCAGCTTCATTAGTGCTGAATGAAGACGAGGGGCCCTCAGAGGCCCCGTGATGAGAGGGACGTGAGGGCTGACGGTGGAGCTCATTTGGACCGATGTGCTGTGATGCTCCAGAGCTGACGGCTTCATCTGCACCAAACATCTCCCTCTAGACTCCGGACTCAGCTGAGACCAGTCAGCGCATCGTGGTTTTAAATGATTCAATCACATCCACAATCTTTCTCTTCTTCTTATACTAAGAACTGCTCCCAGATCTTTACTCCGACACACTTACTTTAGTTAAACCAGTGAGAAGAAAGCAGTTTTTAGTTTACTGTGGAATCCATGAGATGAGTTGCGTGGTAATGCTGAGCATGCAACTAAACTAAACACAGCGATGCATTTATGTCTTCTTTGAGCTGAAGACTGCTGTGACACCCGATGGACTGGAGGAGAGTCGTCCTCATGGAGCCATGAGATGTGTTGGTTGCTCGTGAAGAAGCAGAATGTTGGTTTTGTTTCACAAATCTCAACCTTAAGGAGCGGACGTGTGTTTGCATGAGCTTCTTCTCCAGTCAGTGTGTTACTACAGTGATGTTCAGCTGTGGACCTATGTTAGACTCCTAACAGAATCAGTTTAAGTGAACGCTATATTTAGAATGTTTTCACCTCTTTACCTTCATGATGAGGAACTGAAGCTGTTCTCTCTGATCTCTACAAACACAC
>NW_027466494.1:0-17500 GCF_050575085.1 Anarhichas minor | reverse complement strand
GTACCGTAGACAGTCTGTGGTTTACACACAGCTTCACAGTCTCTCCTGATGTCGGGTGCGTAGCGCTGACAGGCCGTCTCTAACTGTCCGTGTCTCTGTAGAGACTCTGCATCACCACCGTATGAACACGCTGTACTGCAGGACTCAGGAAGGTGATGTTTGTAGATCAGCTGCTCTCCTGAAGAGATTCATGTGATTATTATGTAAATGTCCTTTTGGACGTGTTCTAGCGGGGCCGTCTCGTTACTCTAGTGTCCTCTCTGTAGGCCCGTGATGGATGCAGCAAATAAAATGCATGTATTCAGGAATAGTTGCAGAAGTTTCTTTGGTGCAAAGAAGTTTCTGTTCAACTTTTACATTCTCGTCAGAAGTGGAAATGTGTTTGCAGACGAGCTTCTTCCTCCCGTAGAGACGGGAGGTGCTCTTAACAAACACCTTCTCCTGAGACAATAAAAGCCTTTTCTCATTTCCTGTTTGGTTGTTGAGACAGTTTTGAATGATGAGTGACAGAGTGAATGAACAGCAGCAAATTATTTCACCCTTTTTAACCTGCCCCCCCCCCTAAGAGCGCAGAGCAGAATGACTCATCGATGCTTCATGTGAGGTTCGGACTCTACGCCTCCTACACAGACGAGCTGACGTCTCTTCCTGGTTTGTGGATGTTTGGAAGCCTCCGGTTCAGAGTTCATGGTGCTGAAGCAGCAGATGGATTTGTGATTGTGACTTCTTCCTCTGAGCCTGTTGGTTTAGTCTTGGATCTTTAATATTCTCCGTTTGATAGTCGTCCTCTTAAGAATCCTCATATTATCATCATCATCATCATCATCATCATCATCATCATCATCATCCAGATTTTGAAGTCCTCTTCCTCCTCCTCCTTCTCTTCCTCCTTCTCTTCCTTTTTGTCTTCCTCCTCCTCCTTCTCTTCCTCTTTGTCTTCCTCCTCTTCCTCCTCCTCCTTCTCTTCCTCCTTCTCTTCCTCTTTGTCTTCCTCCTCCTCCTTCTCTTCCTCCTTCTCTTCCTCTTTGTCTTCCTCCTCTTCCTCCTCCTCCTTCTCTTCCTCTTTGTCTTCCTCCTCTTCCTCCTCCTCCTTCTCTTCCTCCTTCTCTTCCTCCTTCTCTTCCTCTTTGTCTTCCTCCTCCTCCTTCTCTTCCTCTTTGTCTTCCTCCTCTTCCTCCTCCTCCTTCTCTTCCTCTTTGTCTTCCTCCTCTTCCTCCTTCTCTTCCTCTTTGTCTTCCTCCTGTTCCTCCTCCTCCTTCTCTTCCTCTTTGTCTTCCTCCTCTTCCTCCTCCTCCTTCTCTTCCTCTTTGTCTTCCTCCTCTTCCTTCTCTTCCTCTTTGTCTTCCTCCTTCTCTTCCTCTTCCTCCTCCTCCTTCTCCTCTTCCTCTTTGTCTTCCTCCTCCCCCTCTTCCTCCTCCCCCTCCTCCTCCTCTCTGTTCAAACTTTACCTGCTCCCTCCAAACTTTGCTCCGGTCTTCAGAGATCAGAGTAATGGAGCAGCTGATTGAGTTACGATGATGAAGCTCCTCGTTAGCGTCCGTTTAGAGCCGACTGAGAGTCTCCGGCTCTCAGCGGACGAGACGAGAGGACGGCGGGTCAGATGAACACGACTCCATTAACCCGCCTCCACACCAGGTCTCCTGCTGTCCGGCTCTCACGCTCCTGATTAATGACGCCTCCCTCTCCTCTCCAGCTCACCCCTTCGCCTCCATTCATCCTTTCATCTCCACACCTCTTGTCTTTGATTCTTTCTCCTCGGTGAAGCACACAAAGGCTTTTTCATGCATTGATCAGCTTCATGTCTGCAGATAATTGACGATATCATGAAAATCAAGGTGATTGGAATCGAAGTGGAGCCACATTGTTCTGGCAGAGACCTGCGTGTTCCAATCATCAATATAAGAAGTAGACGTAGTCACTCACTGGTTTGTGGACTGATGCCGTCTTGGTTTTTGGTCTTTGACGTCTTGGTTTTGTGCAACTAGAAGAGACACCAGAGGGTGGAGCTAAGTACAAGAGAACACTGAAAGAGACACTTCTTGAGGCGACCAACATGTAATAATTAACTTTGATGAAGTGAAGACATACTGTGAAAGAGTTGTAACACGACAACACGGGAAACTCCCAGACTGGACAACGCCGTGGTAGAGATGGTACTTCTGGACCACAGACTGTATATAAGAAGTGGACATCGTTATGGTCACTTGTTGGTTTGTGGATGTTTTGATGCCTTAAGTTTGGTCATTTCTCCATCTTGGCTTTTATCAACCAGTGAACAGGAAGTGACCATATCTGGACTGAGGAGGAGTGATGTAGAGACGGCGTATACGTCTCTGGTAGAGACCTGTCAATCACCGTGTAGCCCCGCCCTAAAGCATCCCCTGCTTTATGGTCTGTTTGACTCTAAATGGACCATAATGTACTAAATGAACATCATGCTGTATTGAAGAAGACTTGAAACTAGAGATTGAGACCATAAACTCATGTTTACAATGTTTACTGAGGTAATAAATCAAGAGAGAAGTAGAGTCATTTTCTCATAGACTTCTATACAACCAGAGGAGTCGCCCCCTGGTGGACACTAGAGAGAATGCAGCTTTAAGATGTCTATGACCTGGTTCCTCAGTATTTAGCCTCCAGATCCTCAACGTCTCTATCAGGACTAAAGGCCTCCGTCTCCTGCGTGGTGTTGGAGGCCTGTAGTCGGCTCCACAGCGAGCGCTGCTTTATGCATTTGAAAGAAGCAGCCTTTTGATTTTGGTCCTGACGAAGGCTGCACGGAGAACTAGAAGGAGAAGAACTTATCTGTCTTGTGAGCTGCGAGTCCTCCAGACTCAGCATCGCCGCTGAGCTTAATGGAGCCTGAACAGAGCGGAGAAAACAGAGCGACTCGTTCAAGCGGCTTTAGGTTCAAGTGAAGGGCAACGATGACGAGGAACACCGAGTTCCTCCAATCACTGTGAACGACAGCGTTCCTATGAGGAGCGTCAGGATCCTCCTGATCAGCCATGTGATGCTCGTCATCATTCAGCTCTCAGAAGGCTTGCTCACACGTTATTGATGAGTCATTTCCTGTTCCTCTGAGTGATGCTTCCACAATGACTTCATCTGCTGAATATTATTCACAATCACAAATAGTTTATTGATCTGATTGTTTTATATATATATTTATATATAAATATATATATATATATATATATATGTTAAAATGTACAGTAAGTATTAATACCAGAGTGTAAATATTTGTTATGTCAAATAATATGTTTTTTATCTCTCTCTCTCTCTCTCTCTGTCTCTCTCTCTCTCTCTCTCTCTCTCTCTCTCTGTCCCTCTCTCTCTCTCTCTGTCTCTCTCTCTCTCTCTCTCTGTCTCTCTCTCTCTCTCTCTCTTCCCCCCCCCCCCCCCCCCCCTCAGATCTGTCCTGGTTGAACTGGTGTCTCACTGGTTCATGCCTCTTCAGCCTCGTCCTCATCCTCTTCTTCAGGGAGTCGTACGACCGTCTCTACCTGGACGTCTTCGTCGCCGTGTGACGCCGCTGAGGACGCACAATAAAACTGAACTCAATAATAATAATAATAAAGGACTGAATAAATGATTCTTGCACAAAGAAAGAGGAAAGAAAAAGGGAACAGTAAGCGTCCGGCTGACGACGCTCTCGATGCTGAAGACACGTTTTTATTGCTTCTTCCTGTTTGTGAACAAACGTTTGACCGGTTTGATTTCGTTAACAGACGGATGTTTAGTAGTCGTTGTTGTTTACAGTCGACCGGATGTTCGGAGCCTCGCTGACTCCAGATCAGCTGTGAGGAGTCGGCTCCTGACCAGGAAGTGACGGCCGGCTGCTTCGGCCAATCAGAGAGGACCTGGTGGTGTTCTAGAGCTCCAAAGTGACCTTTGACAGGATGTTTCATCATCGCCTCTCAAACACAATATTATGCAAAGAATGATGCACCGGGTCGAGGTCTGGACCCAGACTCCAGTGCTGGATTTGGGAGAACCTTCATAAATATTCTTCTCCCGCCACGTGGAGGAGGAAGCGTCTTCTGACCTGAGCTTTTGTTTTGTGGGTAATTAAGTTAAATAATGGGAGAAGTTCTGTTTAAATCTAACTTAGTTTTTAGTGTTTTTAACGATGTGTTTCCTCTGAGCCAGTATTTATAGAAAGTGTGTCAACACTAACTCGGTTAGTTTCACTGATGTTTTATTAACTCTCGTGAGTTAAAGCTCCAGCTGAGAGTCTTCTGACTAAAACCTGAAGGGACAAAGAGAAGAGATCAAACTGAGCTTCAGATGGAGACGAAGTAACACTCCGAGTCTCTGAGTCTGTGAGTCTGAGTCTTCTGTCTTCATGTCTCTCAGCAGGTCTGAGAGCTTTAACGCGTTTCCTCCTCTGAGGTTAAAGGAGCCGCTGATGTTTCTGCTGCTTCTGTGTTTTACTCTCCTCGTACAGAGAACGCTCGTCTTTTACCTTCTGACTGTTGCCTTAATGCCCCGTGCTGTTCCTTCAGCCTCCCTCTGCTCCACACTGTGTGTGTGTGTGTGTGTGTGTGTGTGTGTATATATATGTATAATGTTAAAGGTCATGTTCTCCTGTCCTGCAGCACTCTCTCTCTCTCTCTGTGGTTATAAATGTCTGGTAGAAAAGGAAAAAGAACATAAATGTGACTGTTAAATATTCCAGCACCTTATTATTGAAATAAACATTTTTCAGATGATCTGAGGTGTTTTGTCTTTACTCATATTCTCACGTCTACGTTAACGTCTTTCAGGTGAGTGTGTCCTTCAGCAGCTCGCTGTTTTACCGTCACACACTCACACACTCACACACTCACACACACACACACACACACTCACACTCGCACACACTCACACACACTCACACATTCACTCACACACACACACATACCGCACATACTCACACTCACTCACACACACTCACACATTCACTCGCACACTCACACACTCACTCGCACACACACACACACACTCACTCGCACACACACACACACACTCACTCGCACACACACACACACACACACTCACTCACACACTCACTCGCACACACACACTCGCACACACTCACTCACTCGCACACACACACACACACTCACTCGCACACTCGCACACACTCACACACTCACTCGCACACACTCACACACACTCACTCGCACACTCGCACACACTCACACACTCACTCGCACACTCTCACACACACTCACTCACACACACACTCACACTCACACACTCACACACACTCACACTCACACACACTCACACACACACACACTCACACTCACACACACACACTCACACACTCACACTCACACACACTCACACATTCACTCGCACACACACACTCACTCGCACACATTCACTCACACACACACACACACCGCACACACTCACACACACACACACTCACACACACTCACACACCGCACACACTCACACACACTCACTCGCACACACTCACTCACACACACACACTCGCACACTCGCACACACTCACTCACACACACACTCACAATCACACACACACACACTCACTCACACACTCACACTCTCACACACACTCACTCGCACACACTCACACACTCACTCACACACTCGCACACACACTCTCACACACACTCACACACTCACTCGCACACACACACTCGCACACACACACTCGCACACACTCACTCACACACACTCGCACACACTCACTCACTCACACACTCGCACACACTCACTCGCACACACACACTCGCACACACTCACTCACACACTCGCACACACTCACTCGCACACACACACTCGCACACACTCACTCACACACACTCGCACACTCGCTCACACTCACTCACACACTCACACACACTCGCACACACTCACTCACACACTCGCACACACACACTCGCACACACTCACTCACACACACTCGCACACACTCACACACACTCACACACTCGCACACACACTCACTCACTCACACACACTCACTCACACTCACACACTCACTCACACTCACACACACTCACTCACACACTCACTCACACACACTCACTCACACTCACACACACTCACTCACACACGCTCGCACTCGCACACACACGCTCGCACTCGCACACACTCACTCGCACACACACACACACACTCACTCGCACACACACACACACACACACTCACTCACACACTCACTCGCACACACACACTCGCACACACTCACTCACTCGCACACACACACACACACTCACTCGCACACTCGCACACACTCACACACTCACTCGCACACACTCACACACACTCACTCGCACACTCGCACACACTCACACACTCACTCGCACACTCTCACACACACTCACTCACACACACACTCACACTCACACACTCACACACACTCACACTCACACACACTCACACACACACACACTCACACTCACACACACACACTCACACACTCACACTCACACACACTCACACATTCACTCGCACACACACACTCACTCGCACACATTCACTCACACACACACACACACCGCACACACTCACACACACACACACTCACACACACTCACACACCGCACACACTCACACACACTCACTCGCACACACTCACTCACACACACACACTCGCACACTCGCACACACTCACTCACACACACACTCACAATCACACACACACACACTCACTCACACACTCACACTCTCACACACACTCACTCGCACACACTCACACACTCACTCACACACTCGCACACACACTCTCACACACACTCACACACTCACTCGCACACACACACTCGCACACACACACTCGCACACACTCACTCACACACACTCGCACACACTCACTCACTCACACACTCGCACACACTCACTCGCACACACACACTCGCACACACTCACTCACACACTCGCACACACTCACTCGCACACACACACTCGCACACACTCACTCACACACACTCGCACACTCGCTCACACTCACTCACACACTCACACACACTCGCACACACTCACTCACACACTCGCACACACACACTCGCACACACTCACTCACACACACTCGCACACACTCACACACACTCACACACTCGCACACACACTCACTCACTCACACACACTCACTCACACTCACACACTCACTCACACTCACACACACTCACTCACACACTCACTCACACACACTCACTCACACTCACACACACTCACTCACACACGCTCGCACTCGCACACACACGCTCGCACTCGCACACACTCACTCGCACACACTCACACTCACACACACTCACTCACACACGCTCTCACACACACACGCTCGCACTCGCACACACTCACTCGCACACACACACACTCACTTGCTCAGACTACAATGAACATTTATTTAAACCAGATGTTGAATCAGAAAACGAATCAAATATAAACTAGAGTTTAATCTGTGATCTGTCTTCACTCTGGTGTTAAACTCCAGTGATCAGCTGCAGCGTCCAATCACATCACTGATGAACAATGAGGGGGCGTGTCTTAACTTAAAACACTTCCTGGAAGGCTGCTCTCGTGCGTCCTCGATCCTCGTTCCTCAGAGCAGAATAATTTTTGGGTCGGCCGTCAATATGGCGGAGCCATAAATGAGGAAATCATTCAATGAAATGAGGAAATGACAATTTCCTCATTTCCTCGCCCCTCAACAACTTCCGGTTCAAGCGAGGATCATTTCCTCGATTCTCGCTTGAACCGGAAGTTGTTCTGCTCCGCCATATTGACGGCCGACCCAAAATTCTGCTCTGAGGATGTGATTGGACGCTGCAGCTGATCACTGGAGTTTAACACCAGAGTGAAGACGGATCAGATTAAACTCTAGTTTATATTTGATTCGTTTTCTGATTCAACATCTGGTTAATAAATGTTCATTGTAGTCTGAACAACAAAAGGACCACAAACAACTTTCTACATTTATTAGAAAGATTTGTGTTTTCATGATCTGATGTTTCCCTCAATAACTTTATTATGAATCCAATTAAAGTCAGAGGGAGCTGGAGAGACGAAACACTTTTTACATCATTTATCATCATTTCATTCCTGATTGTCGGGTTTGATGAGTTTTATCGTTTAAGAGAAACAATAATCATATTCTGGGTTATTTAATATCGACGTCACAATCTGAATTTTAAAACGTACAGACGCAAATAATTCATAAATAAGACGATCGCATTCCGGCGGTAGAAATGGATCCTGTGCTTATAAACAGAACACAGGACACAGTTTGTTAACAGACTACAGAGAGAAACACCTCTACAGTGGTGATCACTGTGTGTTTATTAGTTATTAGTATTATTAGTTACTGTTATTAAGTACAGTGATCATGTCAACAGACACAAACTTATCTAAAGTCACTGAGGAAAGGACGTCTCATGTCTCTTAAAACATATCTCCTCGTTCCTCTCTCCTCGCATGGTTTCCTCCATTCATCCCTAGTGGGAGGGACTAAGACGCAAGGAAAGGACCCAAGTGAGGGAAACGGGGATGCAATTAAGAGACTTGGGATGTACCCTATATTATCTTTCTTTTACCCACAATCCCTTAGGGTATTTGCTGTGAAAGCAGCCGTCTGGTGTCGCCGTCTTTTGCGTCCCCCATTGTGTCTCTCAAGGCTCAAACCCACCAGTGTGTCTCCTCCTGACGCCTCCCTCGAGCTCCACAAGTGCCTTAATTGACTTCTCCAGGATTATGAAAGATGAGCTGTGCTTCTTTTAAAACAGCTCATTTAGCAGACGTCACTTTATCTCCAACATATTAAGAAACAACGTAATGAGGAGCGGTGGGAAGATACCGCCGTCTGACAGCTGGCCCATCATTTACCAATTCATCATGGGGTGAATTTGAGGTACTTGGCTCCTCCTGTGGGGAAAGAACCACAAAGATGTATTAAAGGTATTAATAATACAAAACTAGAGACAGACTCAGGGACACGGCGGGTCCTCTCAGCTTCATGAGCTGTGACTGAGACACACGAGCGTCCCTCATGACGTACAACTCACTGGTGCTCAGAGCATTCACTCTAAACACATGGCTAATGCTAAGCCAATGCTAAGCTAAGCTAAGCTAAGCTCTCTCCTGTACGTGACAGCAGGTGTGAATGTCATTTATTCTCATTCATAGAGAACTCTCTTATGAATTATGTGTAGTTTCAAATGAAGAGTTCTCTGTTGAGATTCCTATGAAGACATTATGAGATTAATAGTATTAGTTCTGGTTATTCACAGGTGTGAATGTTGTTGAGCAGGTAGAAGTCGTTTTTAACCCTCTGAACCCTAAAAACCCGCCGGCAGGACGAGAAGTACGCTTTTCTTTAAACAATCGTCAAAACTACAGTTTACCAGAGAAGCTGTAAAAACACAGAACCATGTTATTAACTTTACATTTATAAGTTAATAACTTTAAGTTTATAAGTTAATGACTTTACATTTATAAGTTAATAACTTTACATTTATAAGTTAATAACTTTAAGTTTATTATAAGTTAATAACTTTACATTTATAAGTTAATAACTTTAAGTTTATAAGTTAATGACTTTACATTTATAAGTTAATAACTTTACATTTATAAGTTAATAACTTTAAGTTTATTATAAGTTAATAACTTTACATTTATAAGTTAATAACTTTAAGTTTATTATAAGTTAATAACTTTACATTTATAAGTTAATAACTAAGTTTATAAGTTAATAACTTTACATTTATAAGTTAATAACTTTACGTTTATAAGTGAATAACTTTACATTTATAAGTTAATAACTTTACATTTATAAGTTAATAACTTTACATTTATAAGTTAATAACTTTACATTTATAAGTTAATAACTTTACATTTATAAGTTAATAACTTTAAGTTTATAAGTTAATAACTTTACATTTATAAGTTAATAACTTTACATTTATAAGTTAATAACTTTACATTTATAAGTTAATAACTTTACGTTTATAAGTTAATAACTTTACATTTATAAGTTAATAACTTTACATTTATAAGTTAATAACTTTAAGTTTATAAGTTAATAACTTTACATTTATAAGTTAATAACTTTACATTTATAAGTTAATAACTTTACGTTTATAAGTTAATAACTTTAAGTTTATAAGTTAATAACTTTACATTTATAAGTTAATAACTTTACGTTTATAAGTTAATAACTTTAAGTTTATAAGTTAATAACTTTAAGTTTATAAGTTAATAACTTTACGTTAATAAGTTAATAACTTTAAGTTTATAAGTTAATAACTTTACGTTTATGAGTTAATAACTTTAAGTTTATAAGTTAATAACTTTAAGTTTATAAGTTAATAACTTTAAGTTTATAAGTTAATAACTTTACATTTATAAGTTAATAACTTTACATTTATAAGTTAATAACTTTACATTTATAAGTTAATAACTTTAAGTTTATAAGTTAATAACTTTAAGTTTATAAGTTAATAACTTTACATTTATAAGTTAATAACTTTACATTTATAAGTTAATAACTTTAAGTTTATAAGTTAATAACTTTAAGTTTATAAGTTAATAACTTTAAGTTTATAAGTTAATAACTTTACATTTATAAGTTAATAACTTTACATTTATAAGTTAATAACTTTAAGTTTATAAGTTAATAACTTTAAGTTTATAAGTTAATAACTTTAAGTTTATAAGTTAATAACTTTAAGTTTATAAGTTAATAACTTTACATTTATAAGTTAATAACTTTACATTTATAAGTTAATAACTTTACGTTTATAAGTTAATAACTTTACATTTATAAGTTAATAACTTTACATTTATAAGTTAATAACTTTACATTTATAAGTTAATAACTTTAAGTTTATAAGTTAATAACTTCAAGTTTATAAGTTAATAACTTTAAGTTTATAAGTTAATAACTTTAAGTTTATAAGTTAATAACTTTACATTTATAAGTTAATAACTTTACATTTATAAGTTAATAACTTTACATTTATAAGTTAATAACTTTAAGTTTATAAGTTAATAACTTTAAGTTTATAAGTTAATAACTTTAAGTTTATAAGTTAATAACTTTAAGTTTATAAGTTAATAACTTTAAGTTTATAAGTTAATAACTTTACATTTATAAGTTAATAACTTTACATTTATAAGTTAATAACTTTACATTTATAAGTTAATAACTTTAAGTTTATAAGTTAATAACTTTAAGTTTATAAGTTAATAACTTTAAGTTTATAAGTTAATAACTTTAAGTTTATAAGTTAATAACTTTAAGTTTATAAGTTAATAACTTTAAGTTTATAAGTTAATAACTTCAAGTTTATAAGTTAATAACTTTAAGTTTATAAGTTAATAACTTTACATTTATAAGTTAATAACTTTACATTTATAAGTTAATAACTTTACATTTATAAGTTAATAACTTTACGTTTATAAGTTAATAACTTTACATTTATAAGTTAATAACTTTACATTTATAAGTTAATAACTTTAAGTTTATAAGTTAATAACTTTACATTTATAAGTTAATAACTTTACATTTATAAGTTAATAACTTTACATTTATAAGTTAATAACTTAACGTTTATAAGTTAATAACTTTAAGTTTATAAGTTAATAACTTTAAGTTTATAAGTTAATAACTTTACATTTATAAGTTAATAACTTTACATTTATAAGTTAATAACTTTACGTTTATAAGTTAATAACTTTAAGTTTATAAGTTAATAACTTTAAGTTTATAAGTTAATAACTTTAAGTTTATAAGTTAATAACTTTAAGTTTATAAGTTAATAACTTTACATTTATAAGTTAATAACTTTAAGTTTATAAGTTAATAACTTTACATTTATAAGTTAATAACTTTACATTTATAAGTTAATAACTTTAAGTTTATAAGTTAATAACTTTACATTTATAAGTTAATAACTTTACATTTATAAGTTAATAACTTTACGTTTATAAGTTAATAACTTTACGTTTATAAGTTAATAACTTTACATTTATAAGTTAATAACTTTAAGTTTATAAGTTAATAACTTTACATTTATAAGTTAATAACTTTACATTTATAAGTTAATAACTTTACGTTTATAAGTTAATAACTTTAAGTTTATAAGTTAATAACTTTACATTTATAAGTTAATAACTTTACGTTTATAAGTTAATAACTTTAAGTTCATAAGTTAATAACTTTAAGTTTATAAGTTAATAACTTTACGTTAATAAGTTAATAACTTTAAGTTTATAAGTTAATAACTTTACGTTTATGAGTTAATAACTTTAAGTTTATGAGTTAATAACTTTAAGTTTATAAGTTAATAACTTTAAGTTTATAAGTTAATAACTTTAAGTTTATAAGTTAATAACTTTACATTTATAAGTTAATAACTTTACATTTATAAGTTAATAACTTTACATTTATAAGTTAATAACTTTAAGTTTATAAGTTAATAACTTTAAGTTTATAAGTTAATAACTTTACATTTATAAGTTAATAACTTTACATTTATAAGTTAATAACTTTAAGTTTATAAGTTAATAACTTTAAGTTTATAAGTTAATAACTTTAAGTTTATAAGTTAATAACTTTACATTTATAAGTTAATAACTTTACATTTATAAGTTAATAACTTTACGTTTATAAGTTAATAACTTTACATTTATAAGTTAATAACTTTACATTTATAAGTTAATAACTTTACATTTATAAGTTAATAACTTTAAGTTTATAAGTTAATAACTTCAAGTTTATAAGTTAATAACTTTAAGTTTATAAGTTAATAACTTTAAGTTTATAAGTTAATAACTTTAAGTTTATAAGTTAATAACTTTACATTTATAAGTTAATAACTTTACATTTATAAGTTAATAACTTTACATTTATAAGTTAATAACTTTAAGTTTATAAGTTAATAACTTTAAGTTTATAAGTTAATAACTTTACATTTATAAGTTAATAACTTTACATTTATAAGTTAATAACTTTAAGTTTATAAGTTAATAACTTCAAGTTTATAAGTTAATAACTTTAAGTTTATAAGTTAATAACTTTACATTTATAAGTTAATAACTTTACATTTATAAGTTAATAACTTTACGTTTATAAGTTAATAACTTTACATTTATAAGTTAATAACTTTACATTTATGAGTTAATAACTTTAAGTTTATAAGTTAATAACTTTACATTTATAAGTTAATAACTTTACATTTATAAGTTAATAACTTTACATTTATAAGTTAATAACTTTACGTTTATAAGTTAATAACTTTAAGTTTAAAAGTTAATAACTTTAAGTTTATAAGTTAATAACTTTACATTTATAAGTTAATAACTTTACGTTTATAAGTTAATAACTTTAAGTTTATAAGTTAATAACTTTAAGTTTATAAGTTAATAACTTTAAGTTTATAAGTTAATAACTTTACGTTTATGAGTTAATAACTTTAAGTTTATAAGTTAATAACTTTACATTTATAAGTTAATAACTTTAAGTTTATAAGTTAATAACTTTAAGTTTATAAGTTAATAACTTTACATTTATAAGTTAATAACTTTACATTTATAAGTTAATAACTTTACATTTATAAGTTAATAACTTTAAGTTTATAAGTTAATAACTTTAAGTTTATAAGTTAATAACTTTACATTTATAAGTTAATAACTTTACATTTATAAGTTAATAACTTTAAGTTTATAAGTTAATAACTTTAAGTTTATAAGTTAATAACTTTAAGTTTATAAGTTAATAACTTTAAGTTTATAAGTTAATAACTTTACATTTATAAGTTAATAACTTTACATTTATAAGTTAATAACTTTACGTTTATAAGTTAATAACTTTACGTTTATAAGTTAATAACTTTACATTTATAAGTTAATAACTTTACATTTATAAGTTAATAACTTTAAGTTTATAAGTTAATAACTTCAAGTTTATAAGTTAATAACTTTAAGTTTATAAGTTAATAACTTTAAGTTTATAAGTTAATAACTTTAAGTTTATAAGTTAATAACTTTACATTTATAAGTTAATAACTTTACATTTATAAGTTAATAACTTTAAGTTTATAAGTTAATAACTTCAAGTTTATAAGTTAATAACTTTAAGTTTATAAGTTAATAACTTTAAGTTTATAAGTTAATAACTTTACATTTATAAGTTAATAACTTTACATTTATAAGTTAATAACTTTACATTTATAAGTTAATAACTTTAAGTTTATAAGTTAATAACTTCAAGTTTATAAGTTAATAACTTTAAGTTTATAAGTTAATAACTTTAAGTTTATAAGTTAATAACTTTACATTTATAAGTTAATAACTTTACATTTATAAGTTAATAACTTTAAGTTTATAAGTTAATAACTTCAAGTTTATAAGTTAATAACTTTAAGTTTATAAGTTAATAACTTTAAGTTTATAAGTTAATAACTTTAAGTTTATAAGTTAATAACTTTAAGTTTATAAGTTAATAACTTTACATTTATAAGTTAATAACTTTACGTTTATAAGTTAATAACTTTACGTTAATAAGTTAATAACTTTAAGTTTATAAGTTAATAACTTTAAGGTTCTCAGGACTTAAAGGAGACTTTGTTCGCTGCTGTTTTCTGTTATTTTTATGACAGAACATTTTCATTGTTTAGGTTTGTGACGTATGAAAATGTCATGATTATCCTGAATAATTTAGATTCATAATTGTATCCTGATAATAATCAAAATATGCTTCAAACTCTTAAAAAGACCCTTAAAGATGAATCTCTTTAATTCCAGAAGAAAACTGTTTTTATTTCGTGAAGCTTGGCGGCGTTCTTTGAGTCATGCGAGGATGTTCAGGATTATCTCATCATATAAAGTCACAAGCTTTATTATGATACGTGATGAAAGATCAGTCATGATTGTAAACGCTACATCGAGTCATCAGGAGGAGAATAACGTGCTTTCTACAGGACGTAATAAACAGATCTGTATTTAATCATCATGTGACCTCGTTAGTAGAGAGGAAGTCAAATGTGGATTCTTTCTAACGTGACTCGAGGTCCTCACGTCTGTTCGAGCCTCAGCTTTAATTCTACTGAGAGGAACGCTTCATGTTCAGCATTCAGATTAGATTCAATTCTAAAGAAGAAAAACAAATATCAAATGAAAACCTGTGAGAAGGTCACGGCTGACTGAAGTTGTATTATTCCTACAAGAGGAAGAGGAAGAGGAAGAGGAAGCATCTACCTGTGAAGGAAGCAAAGAGGAAGGATTCGTTGTTTAATTGATTTAAAAATTACTGTTTTGATCGTCAATCGATAGTTTCAGTCGTTTTTCAAGCAGAAATAGTGAAACGATTCCAATATTCTCAGATTCTAGAGGACTTCCTGCTGTTCTTCGTCATTGCGAGCTGGATATTTCTGTGTATTTGAAGACGTCTCGTTGGGTTCTGTAGGAGCAGTTCAAACACACGTGATCGTCTCGAGGTTCTGCTGTTCTCCGTCTCTGTGGTGATGAGCGAGCTGTATTCTGTGAGCAGCAGGAGGTCAGAGGTCAGAGGTCAGAGTCTAGACAGCAACACGTCTCTCAACAGAAGAGTCAGAGAACACAGAGAATCCGGCTCAGTGCCGAATGGAGTTCTGACCCGACTGAGGAGAACATTACAGGAGGGGAGAGTCCGGACCGGGTCGCTGGTTTCATTGACCCGCCAAACAGCCACCTGAGGGGTGTGTGTGTGTGTGTGTGTGTGTGTGTGTGTGTGTGTGTGTGTGTGTGTAGAAGATGGAGCTTCAACTTAGAAACAAGATCACCACCAGAAAAACGTTGCGCTGGCTCTTAAACCTTCTGCTCAGTGAAACTGACTGTTTGAACTCAATCGTTTGGTTCGTTGCACTGAATGAAATATATTATATTATATAAACACAAGGTGTTTTAAATAATAGGAACACTTCTTTTACGTTACGTTTATGAATAATAAACAACAATATAAAGATAGTTACTTTACTCTAAAAGGTTTTCAGTTTGTATTGTATGTTTTTAATTGTAGACTAAACAATTAATGGAGAAAAACCGAGACACAGACATGGAAAAGGCCCAAAGCAGCAAGACTCAGACTTTATAGTTCTTTCGACTCTTTTCGTGGTTGATTTGTGTCTCTTTGTGTCTTTGTTGTCATTTACTGTTTCTTTGTAGTAATTTGACTTTACTTTGAATCTATATGTCTCTTTGTAGTTCCTGTGTGTGTCTTTGTAGTCCTTTTGAGTCTCTTCTTTGTTGGTACGTCTCTCTGAGTGACGTTTACTTAAGGTCTTGGGGGCCCCTCGCACTTGGGGCACAACCGGCAGAAATGTGCTCACCATTCAAAAACTTGATTTAATCCTCAGAAAGAACAATAGAACACACACACACACACACACTCACACGCACGCACACACACGCACACACACGCACACACACACACACACACACACACTCACACACACAGGCGGTGTACATCCATCTGAATTCATTTCAGTGGAGCAGATCTTCATTTGTCACACGAGTGAATGTTCCGTGAACCAGAGAACCTTCTGATCCTTCACCAACATGTCGAGAGACCTCGTCACTTGAGCCCTGTTGGTCGTATTTGAGACCCGGGTTCGCCTCCGGCTCCGGCCGGTCTTTACCTGAGATACAAGCAGAGGAGCAGAAGATCAACGCTGTTACCAAAACACTATCCTGTGATGCTCCAAACCCCCAAAAGCTTGCAGCTATTTTTGTTCACAACTGTGAAGCAGAGCAAAACTGAGCACAGCCAGACTGCAATTCTACGCATTCGTGGCTCTCAACGCCCACATGCAGCGCTCATCTCACCGGAGAAAGAAATCTGTTTTTTCTGTTTTTTGTGCACTTTTCTCCACAAAAGCAGTCGAGTTGTCTCTGCAGCAGCAGCAGGTACAGAGAGGCAGCACGACTCATCTCAGATGATTACTGTACGCAACACTTTGAGTTATTGCTGTGGAGGAGAGGCGGTGCAGGAGCTGAATTAGTGCTGCAAGTAATGACGGCCCGAGGCTGGAAGGGAAAAGAGAGATGTTGAGAAATCACCTCGTGGTCCGTTCATTAGCTCGCGTGTCTGTGAGCGCCGCGTAGCATGAAAACCAGCCTTCAGAGGTCAGAGCCATGCTTCTGTGTAAACACGCTGCTGTGAATACGATCCTTTACTTTCTCTTCCTGGAGACTCAGTTTGATTAAAACGAGCCTTTTAATCTGCTGCTGGTCTAACCTCATAGCAGCTTCCTTTGAGAGGAAATTGTCAGTTAATAGAACACAATGGCTTCGATGTGTGTGTGTGTGTGTGTGTGTGTGTGTGTGTGTGTGTGTGTGTGTGTGTGTGTGTGTTTCAATGACATTGCAGGAAAAGGCATCAAACAAGCACAAGGACGAGGAAAATTGCTTAACAGCCTGTTGGAGCCTGTGGCCTGAAACCGCTTTGCAATTACTTTGTCACTTTTCTCATTTTTTTTGAAACTTTAATTCTCATGTTCCTTTT
>NW_027466493.1:1100000-1117500 GCF_050575085.1 Anarhichas minor | reverse complement strand
GCCCTAGAGATTTTAGACTGTTGGATGGGACAAACAGAACATTTTTTCACATAAAACACCAAATGTATATACCTGCAAAATAATAAAATACTCACCTTCGGGAAAACGCAAAACAAACCTGATTTCAGGACCGGAGTCTGGGTTGGGGTTATCCGCGGATGGACGCTGGAATTAAAAATGAAAATGCTGTCCAGCAACCTATAATGAAGTGGAATAAGAATAAAAACAAAACAGTCATGTATTTGGAGGCGGAAGAGGGAACAGGATGGACCTTGTGTGCCCGTGCTCTCTGCTTGCCTCTTTGGTAGGCAGATAAACCTTTTTCCCCTCACCTAACCCTAACCCTAACCCTAACCCTGCAGGACCTGCCCCCTGTGGATCAGGTGGCATTGGACAGAGCGATTGCCTATGGTAAAACTAGGTATAAGAAACGACTAAAAGCCTCGTCCATTGCTGCCTTGATATCGTTGGTGGGTGGTGGGACACGGGCTCCCCCTGGCTTGGTCCATAACACCACCTTTGGGCCGGACCCCGATCTCGGATCCAATTCTCACCCAAGTCCTAACCTTAACCCCAGTCCTAACCCCAACTCCTATCCCAACCACAACCCTAACCTTACCCCATACCTTAGCCCTAACCTTAACCCCAATTCCTACCCCGATCCTCAGCCTAACCCGAAACCCAACCTCCTTCCCCAATCCCCTTCCCTCACCTTGGATGAGATTGGTCCTAGCGTGGCCATAGCGCAGAGTAGGGGGAGTCCTCCCAAGCCATCGAGCCCTGGAGCTAGCAGTGTGGCACTGGGTATTCATCCCACCCCTTGCCTGGGGCCACTGGATGACCTTTCACCGAGCCCACCGAGGGAGGAGAGGATTCTGACGGATGGGGATCTGGGATTGGATCACCCCCTTGAGGATTCCACCCTATCAGGGGATGATCCATCTGGCTCCCTATCATACCTGTTGGACCTCTGTGATGGTTCCCCTCAGAGACCGACCCTGCATGCCAATTTATATCGGAAAATTGCAAACTGGTCTCTGACGGTGGAACAACCTGTGCTGGTGTTGGGAGATGAAAATTTGGCAGAGATACCAGGGTGGGGAGATGCACTGGTGCAGGTGGACAGTTTCCCTGGGGCCCAAATACATCATATGAAGGGAATTCTGGATAAATTGGACCCTTGCCCCACTGTCCGGATGGTTTTGCTCTCGATTGGCTTGAACAACTGCCTGAGAGGGAATTTGTTTAAAACCATCAAAAAACAATTCCACCAATTGATGGCAGTGGCGGGCAGAGCTTTTCCCCAGGCCAAAATCTGTGTACCACTGATCCAATTTTCACCACAGCTCCCGTTGCAGGCAAAACACCTAATAGCACAAACAAACATCTTCTTGGAAGAATCTTTTAGCGTGTTGGAGGGTGTGGAGGAACAACTCTTTAGGGTACGGTCGGATCACCCAGAGTACTGGACAAAGAGGACGGCCCTAGAGATTTTAGACTGTTGGATGGGACAATCAGAACACTTTTTCACATAAAAAAACAAATGTATATATCTGCAAAATATATATAAAAAAATAAAAAAATACTCACCTGTGGGGAAACATGAAACAAACCTGATCTCAGGACCGGAGTTTGGGGTGGGGTCATCCACAGATAGACGCTGGAATCCAAAATTAAAATACTGTCCAGCGCTCTAAAAACAAGGTGGAACACACAAAAAAATAGGGGAGTCACCTATTGGGAGTCAGCAGAGGAAACAGGACAAGCCTTGTGTGCCCGTGCTCTCTGCCTGCCTTCTCGGTGGGCAGAAACCTATTTTCCCTTTACCTAACCCTAACCCTAACCCCTAACCCTAACCCTAACCCTAACCCTAACCACTGCAAAAGTCAAACTGAACACAGACGAGTGGATGCGAGCGAACATGAATATTCTTAAGCACCACTACGATCAAGTGATAGCAGTGGGCCTGCAGGACCTGCCCCCTGTGGATCAGGCAGCATTGGACAGAGCGATTGCCTATGGTAAAACTAGGTATAAGAAACGACTAAAAACCTCGTCCATTGCTGCCTTGATATCGTTGGTGGGAGGTGGGGCACGGGCTCCCTCTAGCTTGGTCCATAACACCATCTTTGGGCCGGACTCCGATCTCGGATCCAATTCTCACCCAAGTCCTAACCTTAACCCCAGTCCTAACCCCAATTCCTATTCCAGCCACAATCCTAACCTTACCCCATGCCCTAGCCCTAACCTTAACCCTGACCCCAACCTTTACCCTAACCTTAACCCCAATTCCTACCCCTATCCTCAGCCTAACCCGAAACCCAACCTCCTTCCCCAATCCCCTTCCCCTACCTTGGATGAGATTGGTCCTAGCGTTGTCTTAGCGCGGATTAGGGGGAGTCCTTCCAAGCCATCGAGCCCTGGGGCTAGCAGTGTGGCACTGGGTATTCATCCCACCCCTTGCCTGGGGTCACTGGATGACCTTTCACCGAGCCCACCTAGGGAGGAGAGGATTCTGACGGATGGGGATCTGGGATTGGATCACCCCCTTGAGGATTCCACCCTATCAGGGGATGATCCATCTGGCTCCCTATCATACCTGTTGGACCTCTGTGATGGTTCCCCTCAGAGACCGACCCTGCATGCCAATTTTTATCGGAAAATTGCGAACTGGTCTCTGACGGTGGAACAACCTGTGCTGGTGTTGGGGGATGAGAATTTGGCAGAGATACCAGGGTGGGGAGATGCACTGGTGCAGGTGGACAGTTTCCCTGGGGCCCAAATACACCATATGAAGGGAATTCTTGATAAATTGGACCCTTGCCCCACGGTCCGGATGGTTTTGCTCTCGATTGGCCTGAACAACTGCCTGAGAGGGAATTTGTTTAAAACTATTAAAAAACAATTCCACCAATTGATGGCAGTGGCGGGCAGGGCCTTTCCCCAGGCCAAAATCTGTGTACCACTGATCCAGTTCTCATCACAGCTCCCGTCACCAGCAAAACACCTAATAGCGCAAACAAACATCTTCTTGGAAGAATCTTTTAGCGTGTTGGAGGGTGTGGAGGAACAACTCTTTAGGGTACGGTCGGATCACCCAGAGTACTGGACAAAGAGGACGGCCCTAGAGATTTTAGACTGTTGGATGGGACAAACAGAACATTTTTTCACATAAAAAAACCAAATGTATATATCTGCAAAATAAAAAACTCACCTTCGGGAAATACAAAACAAACCTGATTTCAGGACCGGAGTCTGGGTTGGGGTTATCCGCGGATGGATGCTGGAATTAAAAATGAAAATGTTGTCCAGCAACCTAGAATGAAGTGGAATAAAAACAAACAGTCATGTATTTGGAGACGGAAGAGGGAACAGGATGGACCTTGTGTGCCCGTGCTCTCTGCTTGCCTTCATGGTAGGCAGATAAACCTTTTTCCCCTCACCTAACCCTAACCCTAACCCTTGTGCCAGTGCCCCTCGTGGCCCTCTTAGGAGGGCCACGCTCCTTACCTAACCTAACCCTTGTGCCCGTGCCCCCCGTGACCTCCATCAGGTGGTCACGTTTTTACCTAAACCTAACCCTAACCCTCGTCCCCTTGATTTTAACATTCTCTAATGCTACCCACAACCTGCTGAAAAACATCAAAAGCAATTTTGAGGGGACGAGGGAACACTGTGCCGCCCTGGAGGACAGCCGTGTGATCTCCGCCTTTCGTAGAAATAAAAATCTTAAAGACATCCTGGTCCACACTGACCTTAACAAGCAAGGGACCAGGAGGGAGGCGCTTCGAGGTTCGGAGATCGGTTTTATGCGTCTCGCCCACGTTTTTAACCCCCAGAGCAGACTCGGTTTTAACTTGGGGCAGGCCCTGCCATCCACAGCCTCTAATGTAGTTTATGCTCTCAGATGCAGGGCCTGCCACAAACTATACGTGGGGGAGACAAAGAATGAGTTGCACCTTAGAGTCAAACAGCACTTGTACATGATCAATAGTGGGAATGGTACGAGCGTCCTATATGCACATTTTAAACTCCATGGCTCACACGGTCTCCAGAGTGTGGGCCTGGAGAGCAGCGGGCAGTGGAGCAGGGCGCAGCGGCAAGCAGCGGAGAGGAAATGGATCCACAGACTGGGAACTATAGACCCGCACGGGCTTAATGAAAAATATTAACTCCCAGTCTGTTTTTATTGGAGCCTCGCCTGCCTTGCCTTTGTCTCAAACCCCCCCCCCCCCCCCATTATATCTCCACCATGGGATTTCCTTTATATACGTGTGTATTTATTTATTTATTTATTTGTTAATATATTTATATTTGTCTCACGTGTGGTTTTAATATATTATGCATGATCTTATTCACCTTTTTAACTATTTTAATTGTATATTATTGTTAAATTATTTATTTTTATTTTTATTTATCTTATCTTTTAAATTTATTTATCTATTTTAACTTTCCCCTGGTGGAGACACACCCTATGTCTTCCCCTCTCCCCACAGGCAGACGAGGCCCACTTTTTACTCCCGATCCAGCGGCGGATGTGGGAGGAGGTTATCGGACATAATTTTACACATTATCTCACTTTATGTTTATTTTTTAAGCACTTATCTATTTATTTATATTTTTAAAGTTTTAGAGGTGGTGTGTGTGTGTGTGTGTATATACATTTATTATGTTAATTTATCTTTTTTTCCCCCTTTTTTTTTAAAAAGCACTTATTTATTTATCTTTTTAAAGTTTTAGAGGTGGGATTTGTGTATATACATTTTATAATTTATCTTTTTATATAAAATGAATTTATTTATACATCTTATATATATTTATATATTCATTGGGGAGTTGTTGTGTGTGATTGTGTTTTTTATCCCTTTGTCCCCATGTTTGCCTGCTTTTTAATTCCCCTTCCCCCTTTTTTAACATTTCCTCTCCTCCTGTCCCGCTGGTGGTTGCTCTGCTGCCAGGCTGTTTTTAATAAAAGTGTTTTTTTTGTCTTTTATCATCAGGGTTTGTATTAAAGCCTTTTTAAAGGACAGCCCCCTTGTGCCAGTGCCCCTCGCGGCCCTCTTAGCAGGGCCATGCTCCTCAACAAACCTAACCCTAACCCTAACCCTAACCCAGGCAACGAGTTACGTCTTAGAATCAAACAGCATATGTACATGATCAACAGTGGCAATGGCACGAGCGTCCTGTACACACATTTTAAACTCCATGGCTCGCACAGGGTACAAAGCTTGGGCCTTGAGAGCAACAGACATTGGAGTGTGGCGCAGCGGCGGGCAGCGGAGAGGAAATGGATACACAGACTCAAAACAATAGAACCTGATGGTCTCAATGAGAAATATTAATTGTGTCCAACTCTTTTAACCGGCTTTTTTACCTCTTTTAAGTAATAAACCAGCTCCGGTTCTCCATGGTCCCACCCCTACCCTCCTTTTTTTTCCCCCCCTCCTTTTCATCCAGGAGCCTCGTCTGCCATACCTCAACTTCTTCCCTCTTCCCTTTCCCCCACCCCCCAGTATCCATGGCATTTTCCTTATATACATGTTTCCTTTGTATTTTTTTATTTTTTTATTTATTTATTCATTTTATTTATTTATCTATTTTTATATATTTATCTTTTATATGTGGTTTTAATATATTATGGATGCCTTTATCCTAAATTATTTACATTTATCTTTTATGTGTGGTTTTAATATATTATGCATGCTTTTATCCTAAATTATTGATTATGTGTTATTTATAAATATATTTATCTTGTCTTTTAATCTTATTGATAAATTTATCTATTTTAACTCTACAGGCAGACGAGGCCCACTTTGGACTCCCGACTTTTTCTAAAAAACTTTCTCTTTCCCCCCCCCCCCCCCCGTTTTTGTTCTCCCTTCGTCTTAACGGCTGATGGGGGAAGAGGTCATTGGGCAAAGTCTTACACCTTTTTATGGCACTTATCCTTTTAACCCAGTGTTTCCTTACCTTGCCTCACTTTTGAATGGTTTTACTTTTTAAAGCACTTATTTATTTATTTTTTAAAGTTTTAGATGTGGGGTGTGTGTGTGTGTTTGTATATTTATACGATATGTTTATTTATCCTTTTTTATATTTGTTATATATTCTAGTTATTTATATCTTTTTTATGTTTATTTACATATTTATTAAGGAAACACTGTGTGCGGCTTTGCTTTTATACCTTTATCCCCTTGTTTGGCCGTTTTATGAATTTTATAGGAACCCACACCGGGGGACGGACCTTGGAGACCCTGGAGTTTCTTTTAATGGTCGACTCCCGTTGCCTGTCTTGCCTCTGCTCTGATGTCTTTTTAAACCTTTTACCCATTTTTAACTGATTCTTTTCGAAGGTTGTTTGTTATGGGGGATTTTTTAGCATATCTATGCGGTTTTAAAAGAACACTTTAGATCTTTTTAGACAAATATTCCCCTTGTGCCCGTGCCCCCCGTGACCTCCATCAGGTGGTCACGTTTTTACCTAAACCTAACCCTAACCCCCTAACCCTAACCCATCTTTTTAAAGTTTTAGAGGTGGTGTTTGTGTATATACATTTTATATGTTAATTTATCTTTTTATATAAAATGAATTTATTTATACATTTTATTTATATATTCATTGGGGAGTTGTGTATGATTGTGTTTTGTATTCCTTTGTCCCCATGTTTGTCCGCTTTTTAATTCCCCTTTTAACATTTCCTCTCCGCCTGTCCCGGTGGCGGTTGCTCTGCTGCCAGGCTGGTTTTAATAAAATTGTTTGTATTGCTTCTTATCCTTCGGGTTTTTATTAAAGCCTTTTTAAAGGACAGCCCCCTTGTGCCAGTGCCCCTCGCGGCCCTCTTAGGAGGGCCACGCTCCTTAACAAACCTAACCCTAACCACCCATCTAGGCAGAACAATAAACGGACACCCACAGCCGAGGCAGCGCGTATTTGAAAAGCGCCGGGCGATCTTCATACTCTGACAAAATCACAGCGAAAGACGAGCGCCAAAACTGTTTCCTTAAACGAAATCGCCGTTTTGCGCGGTCCATATCTCCGCGAATACACCACGCACAGACTCGTCCCCTACGCCGAATTGTAGACCACGTCCACCTCTAAAGACCTGTGGAGGAGGATCCAGAATCGGACACTCACAGCCGAGGCACGATGTACGCAAAGTAGGTCGCAGTAGCCACATTGCGCGGTCCATATCTCCGCGAATACATAACGCACCGACGGGACACTTATGCCGAATTGTCGGCCCCGACGTCCTCTAACCACCCATCTAGGCAGAACAATAAACGGACACCCACAGCCCCGGCAAACCGTGTTTGAAAAACGTCGGGAAATCTTCATACTCTGTCGTTTTTTTGAGGTCCCCTTTGCTCCTATACCTCCAGGAGGCTATGTCCCATCACATTTACACCCAGAACAATGCACCCATGCATGCAAGTGAATAAGAACGAGGAGAGTGATATACATGTTCAAAAAAAACGATTTATTTATAGGTGCTTCTGGCTGCTCTTTTACGAGACGGTTTCCCCCGGGCAGCGGAGGTCGTCGGTGAGTCCGAGCCAGTGGAGGAGTCGGATTTAGAGGGAGACGACGACTGGACCGCCGACTTGAATTCTTTCCTCACATTTGCGGACCGTCTGCTGTCCAGCGAGAGAGCATAGAACCGGTCGGCTGTGTCTGTATTGTGGCACATGAAGTCCGTGATCTGCTTCCTCACCCCGGATCCGTGGCACTTCTTTGCCTGGAAACAGTAGAGCAGAGGACACCAAATGTTAGGAAAGCCGATGTATTGTAACAAAGCACCAGTGGGAGGTCGACTGACTGACAGACAAAAGAAACTCACATATGCAGACACTGCGGTCCTTATATCGATGAAGGTGGGCCGGCCGGGCAGACCCATCTCGGCCCAGGACGTCTGCATGTGATGGACAAGATTTTTAACGGGGCCCTTCCCCGACGTGGTCAGCAACAGGTTATTCTGCGGCTTGAGGTCCTTTGCGAAGCCGCATCCATCTCTCCAACCAGCTGAACTTGTCCGGGTGGAGGAACACTTGAGCGGGGCCAAAATCGCGGTTTGTCTTGTGGTCTCTGACCTGCAATACACAGCCGGCAAAAGCCATCAAACATTTGAAACGCAGCACACAGATTGCAGGCTAACTTTAGAGCGAGTGCAGCCCCGGTACTTACAGCAATGACGAAGCCTGCGTCCTTGTCGGTTCTTTTCTCAGACGCATCCATGACCTCATCTATGGTCATATTCGTCAGCACGCCGGGTCTGTGGCCATAGACAGAGGCCACAAACACGGAGAAAAACCCGTAAAAGGTGTAGCGGAGAGAAGGGACGCAACCCACGGCCTCCATTTCGTCTGCAGAGGACAGGGGGGGAGAGAAAAAGGGACGGTTAGCGGCTTGGAAAGAGACGGGTGTTAGTCAGGTGCAGATGGTCCTACTGGCTTACCCAGTATCAGCGGGATCCTGGCTTTCGCCTTAGCCTGACACACGCGCAGGCTTCTTTTCGGGAGAAGCTGCGACATCTTCGTATCCTTCACCTTCATCCGGTGGAGCAACACGGGCTTATTCAAATTCTCGAGGCTGGCTTTCACAGCTCGCACAATTGTCGTGCCCATGGTCAGTCTGCTGCCCTTGGGTGGGGCCTCCTTCAAGTACTGCACGAAGTGGTAAATGTTTTGCAGGTAACAGCTGGCCGTGGTGACCTGCATGCCAACTTCTCCGAGGTGATCCGCATAGCTGCAGAGACAGAAGCACCACAATGTAGCACAGATACAGTGGGAGTCTGGGCCCCCAACACAGGGCCTCAAAATCGGCATCGATCACCAGGAGGCTGCATCTCCTCCGCTTTCACCCCTCCCAGAACATGCACCTCCAAGTCTGGGCTTTGAAACCTCACCTCATTATGCCATCGACGTTGTCCAGGAAGCACCAGTCCCACAGCATCGCCTCTCCGTACGCAAGGTAGAAGATGAAGGTTTTTATCCGGCTCAGTTTGGAGTACGCGTTCTCTTTATTCTTGCTGCTGCCATGCCTCCCCCCGTGCAGTTTGGTGTATTGGTCCAAATACCGACCTGTGAGTGAGTGAGTATAATCAGAAATGATGGTTTAATTTAACATGTTTGAACACCACACACAGACACAAGTTACCGCGGTCCTTACTTATCTCCTTTGGAAGTGGAATTTCCCCCGACTTACAGGACCTGCCCTGCTGCCCGAGGAGTGCTTTCAAGGATGCCTGGCTGGACGTTGGGCGTGCAGCTCGCTTCACACCACCCGACTTCTCTGCCACATCTACCTCCGCGTGACTTGGCCCCGCCGCCTCATCCATCTAGAATCTGAATTGTAAGTTGCTTTGGATAAAAGCGTCTGCTAAATGACTATAATGTAAATTATAGGGGGATTTTAAGCAAATATATGCTGCCATGTACTCCCAATACCCAAAGATCTTTAGACTAATGTTCCCCTTGTGCCCGTGACCTCCACCAGGAGGCCACGTCCCCACCCAAACCTAACCCTATTAATTATATATAATAATATATTTTATTTATAGAGCACTTTTCGGAGTACTCAAAGACACTTTACATTAAAATCATCATATATAAAAGCAATACACTAAGAACATAAAACACACAATAATGGCCACACATTAAAAGCAGTTTTGAAAAGGTGGGTTTTGAACATGGAGAGGTCAGTGCAGTCTCGGATGTGTTTGGAGAGAGTTCCAGAGGGAGGGGGCAGATATGGAGAAGGCTCTGTCACTCCATGTCCGGTGCTTGGTCCTGAGTGGAAGGGACAAGAGGTTGGCATCAGAGGAGCCGACGGGATGGAGTGTGGTGGTGAAGCAGGTCGGTGAGGTAGGAGGGGGCCTGATTATGGAGGGCTTTGTGAGTGAGGAGAAGGACTTTGTATTCGATCCGTTGTGGGACAAGGAGCCAATGGAGGTTCTGTATATATAACATATATACATAACGTATAAACTAGTGCTGGGCAACGATTCAAATATTTAATCACGATTAATCGCATGGATTTTTTGCGATTAATCGCATTGTTATGGCAAAGTTTAATAATGAATTCAAAAGTAGTGTATTGCACACTTTTATTTTAAAAGTACTGCTATATGAACAAAAGGGCAATAACATTTGGTTCACGAGATGCAGGTAGCATGTTTTATACTTAATGTGAATATAATTCATACTTTGTTGGCATCTTATTCTGAAAACCGGATGTTGTCTCACGTTAATCTTTCCGCTAACTTTCAAAGTCCTTCGCTCGCTCCAGATCTGTGCCGTTTAAATGCGTTTACCGTGAATTTCAGCATATAGGTGCACTAAAATGACTGACTATAGGATGTTTGCTGGCTTTTATCCCACTGTTCTTGTCATCCTCTTGTTATGTATATGTATTGTCTCTTGACTTTCAAAAAAGAAAAAAGAAAAAGATATTATAATAAATTTAAAAAATGCGTTAACGCGCGATAAAATAATTGTCGGCGTTAATTAATGAATGCGTTAACGCGTTAACTTGCCCAGCACTAGTATAAACATAATATATTATATACACAATGAAAGGATTCTATATATCTGACAGTTACTGTTTAAAACTAAAATAATCTCATTTAATTTCATGAATTTTTTGTTTTTTTATTTGATTTCCTTCATGTGACATCATCACTGATCAATCAGTACTGTTGATTGATCTTGAATTATGACGACTCTGAGTCATTGTTCAGCTCAGTTTTATTAGTTTTCATTAAAAAGGAAACAGAGACAATAATGTTGGTGACCACTGAAACATACATTAAAAACAGGAAGTCAGCTTCTAAGTAACCTGAAGATAGAAAACTGAGAAAACAAAAGGTTTAAAGGTCTTTAGTTCGGGTAGAAGCATCCGGCATCATCTCGCCGTCTCTTTCGACTCTGCTGCTCGAAGAACTGACGGATGTCATCAGGAGTCACAACCTATCAGAGAACAGTCACATGACATCATGAGGAGTCACAACCTATCAGAGAACAGCCACATGACATCATGAGGAGTCACAACCTATCAGAGAACAGTCACATGACATCATGAGGAGTCACAACCTATCAGAGAACAGTCACATGACATGAGTCACAACCTATCAGAGAACAGTCACATGACATCATGAGGAGTCACAACCTATCAGAGAACAGTCACATGACATCATGAGGAGTCACAACCTATCAGAGAACAGTCACATGACATCATGAGGAGTCACAACCTATCAGAGAACAGTCACATGACATCATGAGTCACAACCTATCAGAGAACAGTCACATGACATCATGAGTCACAACCTATCAGAGAACAGTCACATGACCACCTCACTAGACTTTGGATGTCTGACTAGTTTCCAGGAGATTCCTTCATCTTAAACATGGTGTCAGATGAAATATAGCGAATGTGACTAATTACCTTTCACTTCATATCGATGCAAGTTCTTAACCTAAACTTTAGGCTTCTAGAGTCCTAAACTCACCTTTCCTTCTTCTGCGAATCTCTGCAGGAAGTCCTTCAGTTCAGTTTTCATGTCATTGTACCCTGAAAGACATGTCGACAGATGGGACTTGTTTCATGAGTAGCACTGGTCGTCGTGCGGGTAGTACTGGTCGTTATGTGTAGTACAGTTATTATTTGTTTTGTTTAAAAACCTCATATTCACATAACACTGCAACATTTGACAAGTGAAATAAAATGTTACATGAAGCTCAACACCTACAAATACACTAACTGTGCAGATACATGAATACGTGCAAAACTATAAAGGATGCAGGTCTGTCACTATCTTCATTAACAGGTAATGCATATAGTCAAAATCAATGTAATTAACACAATGACAAGAACAAACTCACAAGAACCAGTCACGTTTATTTAAATGACAACAAAGCAAATACAAAGCTGCTGTTCACTATTTATAGACAAAGTCCATCCTCCTTCCTTTGTTAACAAAGAGTTCAATGACACGGTTGTACAGTTTATCGGTGCGCTTCAGTTCCAGTAAGAAGTCCTTCTCGATGGCCATGGACGCCAGTGATGAGAGTCGAGCCTCCCCAGTTGTACTTCTGGAATATGTTTCGATGCGTTTGAGGGCTGAAAATGTCCGCTCGACAGAGGCAGTCGATATCGGGATCGTCACCGCCAAACATGCCAGTGCGTAAAGTTGACGCATGCTCTCCACCAGATCGTTCTGCTGAAGGAAAGCCAGTAGGTCATCAGGGCTTTTACCTTCAAAGTCAGCCATGGCGTACATGACAGTCAGTTCTGTTTTCAGCCGTGTCAGATCATCAAACAGAGATCCGTGACTCTGCGTTAGGCCGGAGAAGACCGAATCCGGGAACTTCTTCTGATATGCCCGAAACTGCTGGGGGTCAAGGAGGGAGAGAAACATTAATTTCTCGTGGTCTTTGAATCGATTTCGTATCTGGACAACAATGTTGTCCAAGATATCGCTGTGGAGTTTCTGGTACTGAAGACGAATGTCTCCCTCCGTTTGGCCTCTTTGTGCACTCGGAGCACCTGTTTCACACACAGTGGCCTCAAAGGTGTCAGCAAACAGTCCCTTTTCTCTCTCAATAGTGTCACAAAACTCATCCACTCTTTTCAGACAGAATTGTACGTCCAGTTTTCTGTTCTGTAGTACTCCAAACAGCACATCCGAATACTCAAAAATCCTGTGGAAAGTGGACAGCAAAAAACAAAACTCAAAGTTCTCCAGATGGGCTTTGTACGAGTCAGCACAGCGCACAGATTCCTCGTCGTACTCGTCATGGTGCTCTAAAACGTGCTGACAAAGCTCCTGCAGGGCGGCTCTCTTTTCAAACACTGTGTTGACCAGTCTGGAGCTATAATGCCAGTGTGTTGGTGCCACACGAGGAAGACGCCGCTGGCAGATGTCCTTGAGCAGCTGTGAGCACTTTGGGGACCTGGAGAAAAACACAGCGAGGCCATTGAGCTGTGAAAAAAATATTCTACATTCTCTCAGCTTTGAGACCCCTTTAGTCAGCACTGAATTCAGCCAATGGGCATAGCAGTGTATAAATAAAGCCAGAGGAGCCTTCTCTTTAACTTTAGCCTGCACCCCATTAAGTCCAGATGCGTTGACCGCTGCTCCATCAAAACACTGAGCCACGACTTTGTCCAGACAATCGTGGTCCTTCAGGAATCGGATGAGAAGAGCAGCAATGTCATCGGCTCTCTTGTTGCCGGTAACATCGTCAAATCTGACAAACCTTTCCTTGACGCCGGTATCTGTCACATAACGGACCACCAGTGCCAGCTGCGCTGTATTACCCACATCAGTGGTTTCGTCCACCATAACAGCGACAAAGGGCGCTTGATTTATCTCCCGTCTGATCTCCTCTCCCATCACTTCAGCTATAGCACTGATCAGGTCGTTCTGTATTGTGCCTGATGTCCCGGTAAACACTTCATTAGTGGAGAGGTGGTAGTGTAAGTCTGTGTCTTGCTCGGCCACAAAGGAAAGTAGCTCCACATAGTTTCCCTTATTTGTGGACTCTTTACTTTCGTCGTGTCCCCTGAATGAGAGCTCCTGTTTACCCAAAAAGATGACACAATCAATCAGTCTTTTTAGTATTTCCCTATTTTTCTTAACTTTTTCGTTGTGGAGCTCCGTTTCCTTGCGAAATTGTTCGTCAAGTTGTAGATCCACTCGGGTCTCCCCAAAAGTTTTCAAGAGCACCGTAGCTTGTAAGTGTCCTACCGTGCTTTGGTGTCTTGTTGCTGCCTTGCTCAGGCAACTCAGGTTTGCAAATCCAGTGTAGCTCCAAACACCAAGACGCTCAGTTGCAAATAAAAGGCATTCCCAGCAATACAATTTACAACTGTTCTCCGACCCCGTTAGCCAGGAATACCGTTCGTAGTTGCTGGACTTAAAGTGTCGCACAAACCCTTTTCCTGGCTGGGTCAGAGCTAGCTGTGGGGTTGGCCGACCCTTTGATACGATGTCCAGCTTTTCTTCAAACGTCCTTCTCCAGAAAGGCGTTGCCAGTAAATCCGCCACAAAATCTGTTTCTCCTCCTCCTTCTGCCATTGAGTGGTAAAAACAAAACAAAGCTAGGTCAAAAAAAAAAGAATCTACACCAACCAAAACGCAACAAATGTAATGTCACGTAAAAAATTCTTTAACTCTTACTACTACAAAGCGCTGCTAGCTAGTTTCACAACAGTCACACTAGCCCACTGACCAATCACACCTCACGTTAATGACGTATGGCTAGGCCGGCTAGCAGGCTCTGACATGTCAAAGAATACGCCCAACATGTCAAACTAAACATCTGATTGGTTGAAGACTATGACAATCAACAATATCGTCCCCATTCACTTAAACTGCAAATTAATTCACTTGTAATTCTGAAGGCCTCCGGGCTGATTTTTTTTTACCTAGAGACAACACAGAGGTAAAATCTGATTGGATAAAAGCTCTACTTAAAACAAGCTCAAGCAGGGCAACTGAGGAAGACAGGAGCTGTGCAATGAGAAAATAAGATAATGGGAAAAAATATTTAGAATACATGTAGTGTATTTATGAAAAATTATTAAATTATAAAATAACTATAACTTTGTGATTCTGTCTAGGCCAGCAGAGAAGGCCCACCACTGGAAGTACTGGCAGTTGTTTATGTAGTACTGGTAGTTTAGTGTATAGTACTTTTAGTGTATAGTACTGGTGGTGGCCGTGGCTAGAGAGGGGGTAGACCGGCAACCGCGAGGTCGGTGGTTCGATCCTCGGCTGCTACGAGTCCTGTGCCGAAGTGTCCCTGAGCAAGACACTGGAACCCCTAACCGCTCCCCGGGTGCTTTTCAGCAGCCCACTGCTCCCAATATGCTAGGGATGGGTTAAATGCAGGGGTCAAATTTCATGTATATGTAAAAATGTATAATGACAACTCAAATAAACTTGAAGTTTATGGTAGTTGTATACGTCGTACTGGCAGTTTAATGTATAGTACTGGCAGTTTAATGTATAGTACTGGCAGTTTTGTGTATAGTACTGGTAGTTTAGTGTATAGTACTGGTAGCTGTATACGTAGTACTGGCAGTTTAAAGTATAGTACTAGTAGTTTTGTGTACCGTGGATGATCTCCAGCTGCTGAACGTGGTTCAAGTTGTCCAGCACTGACATCAGAGGGTCGTGACTTTGCTGTCTCTGCTCGTTGGTCTTTCCTTTGTTCTCGTAGGCAAGAACGGTGTCCGACTCGTCCAACAGGAAGGACAGACCGGCTTCAGACAGACACTCCTGAGTACACAAAGACTCAGACGGGTCAAATGACATCACAGTGACATCATCAGTATGTGAGCCAATAGAAACCCAGACAGTCTTACCTTGCAGGTGGTACAGGAGCAGAGTTTCGAACGCCAGCCTGACGGCCAGAACACGGCTCCTGATTGGACTCTTTTCTGACCAATCGTCTGCAGCTCCATCAGTCTGCAGCTCGGCTCCACCTCCTCGCGGCTTCGCTTACAGCTGGGCTCGATGACCTCATCACCCTGACAGATTGTTATTAATCGATCACATTGATCAGTGTTGTATGAGGGGGGGGGGGGGACCATGTTCCCTCACAAAAAAAAACAACTTTAAAACATCAATCTGGTGCACTTTGAGAGCACAAATTAGAGGCTGGATCTACGTCTAAAAAAGTATTTTTACTCAAGTACTAAAGTACAATTTTAAGTTTAATCCTCTCACCTTTTCTTCTTTGATAGGAAGGTTTGTGTTCGACTCGTCTGCATCTCTTTCCTCCTTCACCTGAACTGCTGCACCTGGAACTGAACGTCACACAGAAACATGAACAGAACAGACAGACGAACTAGACTATTTACCTGACAAGTGAGCTGAACCACACTGTTTACCTGATAGGTGAGCAGCGTAGGTCCAGAGGAAAGGGTTTTTGTTCATACAGAGTTCACAGATCATCTCCTGCAGCTCCACACAGTCTGGAACCACACGGCCCAGGTGCTGTCAACACACACAAGTGACTTAGATCAGTAAGAAACACCCGTTTATGAAAATATAAACTTTATGGAGAAATGTGTGGACTGAGGATGTTTGAAAGGACTCGGCTATATCTCTCTCTCTCTCTATATATATATATAGATCTATATATATATATATATATATATATATATATATATATAGATCTATATATATATAGATCTATATATATATATATATATATATATATAGATCTATATAGATCTATATAGATATATATATAGATCTATATAGATCTCTATATATATAGATCTATATATAGATCTATATAGATCTCTATATATATAGATCTATATATAGATCTATATAGATCTATATATATAGATCTATATATATATATAGATCTATATATAGATCTATATAGATCTATATATATAGATCTATATATATATATAGATCTATATATAGATCTATATAGATCTATATATATAGATCTATATATATAGATCTATATATATATATAGATCTATATATAGATCTATATAGATCTATATATATATATATATATATATATATATATATATAGAGATCTATATAGATCTATATAGATCTATATATATATATATATATATAGATCTATATATATATATATATATATATATATATATATATATATAGAGATCTGTATAGATCTATATAGATCTATATATATATATATATATAGAGATCTATATATATATATATATATATATATATATATATATATATATATATATAGAGATCTATATATATATATAGAGATCTATATATATATATATATATATAGAGATCTATATATATATATATATATATATAGATCTATAGATCTATATATATATATATAGATCTATATATATATATATATATATATATATATATATATATATATAGATAGATCTATATATATATATATATATATATAGAGATCTATATATATATAGATCTATATATATATATATATATATATATATATATATATATAGAGATCTATATATATATAGAGATCTATATATATATATATATATATATATATATATATATATATATATATATATATATATATATATATATATATATATATATATATAGATATATATATATATATATATATATATATATATAGATATATATATATATATATAGAGAGATCTATATATATATAGATATAGATATATATATATAGAGAGATCTATATATATATATATATATATATATAGATATATATATATATATATATAGAGAGATCTATAGATATAGATATATATATATAGAGAGATCTATATATATAGAGATCTATATATAGAGAGATCTATATATATAGAGATCTATATATAGAGAGATCTATATATATAGAGATATATATAGAGAGATCTATATATATATATATATATAGAGAGATCTATATATATATATATATATATAGAGAGATCTATATATATATATATATATATAGAGAGATCTCTATATATATATATATATAGAGA
>NW_027466493.1:995000-1090000 GCF_050575085.1 Anarhichas minor | reverse complement strand
AGTCCGTTAGCACTTAGCATCAGTTAGCTTCAGTAAACACGTGAAGTGGTGCTAACGGTGTTAGCTGCGTGAATACAACACACACTTACCGAGTAAAACTGTTCGATGACTGTAAACCAATAACCTGATCGATAATTAACTATTAATAATCAGCCCGTCGTGTCTTTGTTATGAACCATTAGCTGCTGCTGCTGCTGCTAGCTGGTCATAACAACTTCCGCTTCCGGGGTCAGAGGTTACCATGTTTAAAAAGGAAATCATTACAAAATCAATAATCAATACAAAATCAATAATATAACTGAGTTAAAAATAAACTTCAGTGACGTGATGGTGAAACATAAACGTTAATGACGTCATACCGTGCTGTGGTCACACCTTTATCGATCCTCACTGCTCTAATTATCCCTGTTCTATGACTATGTTTATACAACTAAAACCATTCTTATGAAACATTATTGAGCCTCTTCTACTTCCACCACTACACAAAATAAAGACTTCCGGTTTACGTAAGAAACAACGTGATGACGACAGATGAGAGCCGTAGTAAAGATGGCGGCCGTGAGTGTTGTCGCAGAGTTGAGATTCAGAGACGGACAGAGAGAGAAAATCAGCGTTAAGGTGGAAAATAAACTTTGTTCTCTGATCAGCGGACTTCATGAGCTGAACGCAAACGTGTCACAGCTCCTTAGCAAGCTGGTGGAGCGGGAAAAAACCGGAGCATGCGCAGAAGGTGAGCTATGTGCTGCTAACTGCTAACAGTCAGGTAAACACAGTGGTACACGTCAGGGGTAAACAGACGGACCGTTACACGTCAGAGGTAAATAGACGGAGTGTTACGAGTCAGTTATTTGAAACCACACTAGTTTGTTCTGATTCACCTGTGTTTTACCTGCTGTAGGTGAGGAAGACGATGAGGACAGTGATGAAGGAGACGACGAGCCTCAAAGCTCTTACCTACAACCTCCAGCTAAAAGATCCAAAACCTGAAACACCTGAGGACAAAACATGTGAAACACACAAGGACACTTCACCAGTCATCAGAGGACACCTGAAACACCAGAGGACACTTTGAAACACCTGAAGACGGTGTTTTATGTTTAGATACATTTGGGAGGTCAATATTTATAATAAATGTTTAATTTCATTTAGCCTCTTCATTCATTCTGCCAAACTGTCTTAAAATGTTTTTCAGAGTTTCCAACTTCGGTTATTTTATTTTGATGACTAAATTTACTAACTCAAAGTGTATAACATTATAATTAACACATATCATGACAATCATACATTACATTACATTAGTCATTAAGCAGACGCTTTTCTCCAAAGCGACTGACAATAAGTGGATTCAACATAGGTATTCAAGAGAACTACTAGTCACCAGAAGTCATAAGTGCATCTCCTTTAAACAAGCATCTAAGAGCATAAACCAGAGCAGAAGTACAGAAACAAACGTCAGGAAGTCTGCTGCTGCAGCTCTAAACAGGCTATATTGTTGTAGAATCAGAACTGTTTATTGGCAAGTACGATACACATACGAGGAATTTGACTTGGTGAATGGTGCATAACAATAAACAATGAACACAGTGCAATAATCAAGACATAGGTAGAAGATATATTTGGGGCCCCAGGTTGTTTGCAACACGCACCAAATGTTTGTATGATTTTCTCTTGTATAAGTTTCACATTTGGACAACATCTACCTAATAAGTCAGACTTTGATGTGAAAACATTTGCAGAGCCCATGGTCTCTAGGTGTCATTGTGACATCCTTCCTTTAAGGAGAATGGCTGTCTCATCCCTTATTGGGAGGCAAAGTCAGTTAATGTATCTGTATCGGGCCCAATGTGTCCAATGTACAGTATCTCTCTACACAACATCTCTGGGTTCTGTTATTTGCTCGCATGACTTCTCTTACCATTGTTATGCCGATGACACCCAGCTGGTCTTGTCATTTCCCCCCGGTGACACTCAAGTGGAGGCACGCATCGCTGCGTGCTTGGCTGACATCTCGAAGTGGAT
This sequence comes from Anarhichas minor, assembly GCF_050575085.1. Classification (NCBI taxonomy): domain Eukaryota; kingdom Metazoa; phylum Chordata; class Actinopteri; order Perciformes; family Anarhichadidae; genus Anarhichas; species Anarhichas minor. Next base: position 1,087,981 of record NW_027466493.1, on the reverse strand, counting down.
GACGACACACCACCTGAAGCTCAACCTGGACAAAACCGAGCTACTGTTCCTCCCGGGGAATGGTTGCCCGCACCGAGACCTGTCCATCACCATTGATGATACCGTGGTGACGCCAACTCGGACTGCGAGGAACCTGGGTGTGACCCTGGACGACCAACTGTCATTCTCAGCAAACATTGCATCAGTTACACGCTCCTGCAGATTCCTGCTCTACAACATCAGGAGGATTCGCCCCTTCCTCACTGATGAGACGGCGCAGGTGCTCATCCAGGCTCTTGTCATCTCCCGCCTGGACTACTGCAACTCACTACTTGCCGGAGCCCCGGCGTCGGCCATCAGACCTCTGGAGCTTGTCCAGAAAGCTGCAGCTCGCCTGGTGTTCAATCGCCCCAAGTTCTCCCACACAACTTGCCTTCTCCGTTCTCTACACTGGCTCCCTGTAAGAGCTCGCACCGAGTTTAAGACTCTGGTGCTAGCCTACAGGGCAGTGAAAGGAACAGCTCCTTCCTATCTCCAGGCCACGGTCAAGCCCTACACCCCCCCCCCCCCCCCGACCACTTCGCTCTGCTGCCTCAGGGTGATTGGTTGCCCCGTCGCTCAGCGGTCCCTGCGGTCGATCGACCCGGTCGCGGCTGTTTTCTGTCCTGGCCCCACAGTGGTGGAATGAAGTCCCCACTGACGTCAGGACAGCGGAGTCGCTGCCCATCTTTCATCAGGCTGAAACCTCACCTTTTCAAGAATTACTACCCCGAGCCTTCCACTCACCACTTATTGTATTCGTATACCCGTCTTCAGCTTCCCTCTCTCCTCATCTTCTCTCCTTTGTCCAACTTTTCACTCCACTGAATTTATTTGATAGCTTTAGTTACTAATAGATTCAGATTATTAGTACAAAGTATAATTCAGTGAGTAAATGATTATGCTAGCCAGCAGTATAAAAAGTAAAAAGGGTTTGAAATGAGTCATGTGTGGCGAGCTAACGGCTAACGCTCATTGGGCGGTTAGAGTCCCTCTCCTTCCCGTTTCCCCCATGGCGCCTTATTTTTGGAAAAAATGTATGGAAGTCAACGGAGAGACCAAAGCTTTTCTGATCCCCGTTGAATTGTGCCATAAATTACACAGATGACGTTGGTCAATCTAGAACAGGGATTCCCAAAGTGTGGCGCGCGAGAGGAAACATGTAATGGTGGTCTAATGGTGTAATAATTAATATGAAATATAATTTTTAAAAATGCACTTCAGCTCCTGCCACCAGACTGTCTTTTACGTACACACTAGCTAGCCTAGCTTGTGCAGCTAACTTCATTCATTCAGCAACATTCATGCAAATATGATAAACTGGCTGAAATCGGGAAAACTGTCAGGTGGGACATCTGAAGCTATCAGTCATAAAAGAGGAGAGGGACAGAGAGAGAGAGAGGAATCGGAGAGATGCGTTGGGGAGAGACCGGGAGAAGAAATCGAACGGGAGTCAGAGAAGGAGGAGACCGAAAAGGAGGAAGGGATAGCACAGACAAATCGGGAGCACATGGGCCCATCGCGGAGTCAAGGTGAAAAAAGAGGAAATATGATGAAAATGATCTCGGTCTGGGCTTCACTTGGATTGGCTGTGCAGATTGCCCAAAGCCACAGTGCGTGGTGTGCAGTGAGGGCTTCATATCTGGTCACAGAATAGCAAGAAAGGGGCTACCTCACAATCGCTGAAGACGTGTGCTTGCCAGCTGCCAAAGAGATGGTGGAATGTATGATTGGAGAGAGAAGCAAAAAAGTTGGACATGATCCCGGTGTCCAACAACACTGTGTCGCGCTGCATCGATGCTTTGTCCGAAGACGTCCTGGCTACATTAGTCGGTTGCGTGAAGAAGAGTGAGTTTTACTCTCTGCAAGTAGACGAGCCTACAGATGTGGCTAATCTGGCCAATCTTCTGGTGTACGTCCGTTATCTTTTCGAAGGCACGATGCAGGAAGATTTTTGGGGGTGCGTGAACCCGGCCGGGATGTAGAAGGGGGTGCGTGGCCTAAAAGGTTTGGGAACCACTGATCTAGAAGATCAGTTTGTTGAAGAAACTTTTAGTTTAGTCTGAAACAGCTCGGTGAACTTCATCTCTTAAAGTTGTGATTAAGGTCGTGTCTCTTGATAAACTGACCCTTTCTCCAGCGTCCTTCCCTCCTTGTCCACTTCGTGCAGCAGTTGCTGGAGACAGGAAGTGATTCTCCGACAGCATGAAGCTGGTAACCTGCTGTTCTGTCTCTTATCACTCATTAAAAATCTTTAGAAAAACTTCACATTGTTGTTTTTTTTTCCATTTTATTGATGTAATAAAGTTAACATGGTTACCAGTGTGTGTCATGTGACTCATCTTATTAAATACAACAAAGTGCTGTGATTGGCCAGCAGCTGTCAGGTCTCAATGTTAAACTAACTACACATACAGTAAACATCCTCCAGCCAATCACAGCACAGGATTCTCTAACAGGAGAATGATTGACAGCTGGAGACTGATCTCAACAGTCGACGCTCAGGGCAGTAGTGTTGGTTCTGAAAGACAAATTCAGGGCAGTCTTGACATCAGCTCCTGACTGACAGACTGGAGGGTTCAAAGGCACACAGGAAGTGACATCACAAACCACACAAACAGTTATGTCTTGTCTGAGCAGCGAGCCTCTCTGATTGGTCGTCCTCTACGTGTCGATGAGCGGCGGGCCTCTCTGATTGGTCGTCCTCTACGTGTCGATGAGCGGCGGACCTCTCTGATTGGCCGGTTTGCGGGTGCCTTGGCGGCTGCAGAGCAGGGCGAGGCAGACAGGAAGGACGCAATAACCGACCGCTCGAGGGTCGGCTCTCGTGCAGGAGAACAGGAAGAGGAAGAGCTGCAGGTATGGCAGCAGGAAAACCGACGCCCATATCCAGACAGGAAGTGGTGGCAGGTGAGCACTAACACGGTGAGACCAGCTGATGGCGAGGGGTGGAGCCGACGGGCCAGCCGCGCCTCTCTGCACGAGCTCCAAACTGAAGCTGTGAACCTCAAAGACGTAGTACACCGCCATGACGCTCAGCAGCAAGTAGAGAGCCACACCCACCCAACCCATCCGCTGACGGAAGTTCATCATCCTCCATTCTGTGAGAGAAACAATCAATATGTTCAATACGTCATCAATACTGCAAGTAATTAATTTCAATAATCAATAAGTTATCCTATCCGCTGACAAAAGGTAACCATCCTCCATACTGAAAAAAGAATCAATCAATCATCAATATGTGAGCAATACATCATCCATACCGAAAGGAATGTCAATCAGTAATCATTATGATCGACAAGCAATACATCCACCTTAGAGTAAGGAAAAAACAATCAACAGTCAATACATAATCAATATATCATACATAGTGTGTTAAGTAGCTACAGCTGACCTGTAGGTTCACTCTGTGCCTCCATTCAGTTCATTACTGTTTTAACTGTTATGTAGTTTTATATCTGATTGAGTTAGTTTATGGTTATAGACAGTGGCGGCTGGTGGAACATGTTCTAGGTAGGGCCATCCTATCAATGTCAGCAAACATCCCAGTATGATTTAATGCAAAAAAATGAAAGTATCAAACACGCATCACTACTTCGCAGTTAAATATTTAACATTTATTCCAACACGAAAAAAAGCAGTATATAACACTTATATAATATAATATAATATAATATAACATGTTTATTTATTGAGATGCCCCTATGGACCTTGTTATAGGAGGTAAAGATCAGGAGAAGTAAACATGAAGTGTAATTATGAATACTGATGTTAAATTAAACTATGATGAGTTTTCACTGTTAATTTAACATCTCAATTACATGTTGATGCCTCCATGACCAAGTTAAGCAGATGAGACTGAGGACAACTATGTAGAAGAAAAGATGTTCACTTTGCCTAATATGTAGCTTGACAGAGTTCTCCATGTGTGTCCTGGTGTTCTCATGTTTCCTTACCTCCTCATCCCTCACTCCCTACCCTGGTGTTCTCATGTTTCCTTACCTCCTCATCCCTCACTCCCTACCCTGGTGTTCTCATGTTTCCTTACCTCCTCATCCCTCACTCCCTAACTGTCCGTGCTGGATCTGTCCCCGTTGTTTTAAAAAGCTAAATACGTTATTAGCATGACGTCATCCAGCTAGCCAAACCTGTCTGGTGTACAGCTAGTACAGAAGCTTCATGTACTGCTTCCCTTTCCCGCTAGTCTGCTGTCTGATTGTGAGGTCAGGCTGATCTGATATCAGCTCTTTGGTCTGCAGAATCTCCGCCAAAGTTCTCCTCTCAAACGAGACCTGGAGGAGTAGTGCTCGCCTGTAGAGACTTCTCCTGACGAGAACGCGCAGCTAGGGGGGCCAAATCGTTTTGGCCCCACACTGAATCTATTTGAGGGCACTGATTGGCTAAATTGTATGTCACTTATTTATATCTTCAATCAGCAATTGGCTAAACTGCTTCATAGACCCGCCTCTTTTGGGCCAAAACGATTTGGCCCCCCTAGCTGCGCGTTCTGAGACGTGTAGTGCACACAGGCGGAGAGGACGAGCAGGAAAAGCATATATTGAGCAGATATCATATTTTACACATATTACTGGGTACATTCCATAGTTCAAAAACACAAATATTGACAATTTGTATAATTTATGATTATTATAATTTTCTTTTGTGTGGCTCAAGGTGGGGCCCCATGGCCCTCTATTGACCAGCCGCCACTGGTTATAGAACTGTTGGAAGTCTGTAAGCAGTCCGTCGGCCGTCTGTGGGCAGCCCGTTGGTCGTCTGTCCTCTGTCCTCTATCCTCCTGTCCTTTAGCCTTCTGTCTTCCTGTTCTCATTCCTCTAGCCAATTGTCCTCTGTCCTCTAGCCAGCCCGTTAGCAGTCTGTTAACCCGATTAGCAGTCTGTTAGCAGCCTGTTAGCAGTCCGTTAGCAGTACTTTAGCCTGTTAGCAGTCTGTTAGTCTGTTAGGGTTATTATTCTATAGGTTATTACCTCATTACCCACTAATGCTCGTGTATTTATCAGCTCTTACCTTCCTTCGCGCTGATTCTTTCAAACTAAAATGCTGCTGTATGGTCGTCAGAGCACAGTCGATCTCTGGAGGTCCCGGATGTCTACTCTTTTCCTGTTGTGTCACCTGATACCATGAATAACGTCATTCTCAAGCATCACTGTTTGTCACTTTAAAGGGCCAGTGTGTAAGTTTTAGTGGCATCAGTACCCTCACAGAACTACGGTCAGGTTGAGACAGTTATCTTTAGGAGCGACTCTTATCAATACTAATAATCTAATATGTTTATAGAGCAGCAACAGTTATATTCAAACCAGCAAAGTCACTTTATAAAGTCATTATTATCTCTCTGGAAACAAATGTAAAATATTAATAAAATAAATCAATTTATAAAGAATAAAATGTCATGTCATGTCCTCTAGCCCCCTGTCCTCTAGTCTCCTGTCCTCTGTCCTTTAGCCTCCTGTCCTCTGTCCTCTAGCCGATTTTCCTCTGTCCTCTATCCTCTAGCCTCCCGTCCTCTCCACGACTGCATGACCCCAGGGCATGATGGGACTTGCGCTGACGTCATGATCACGTGGGCAACGATAACCTCACGAGAGCGGGGTGGCCGCAGATTTTAGAGCCAGGTGCTGCAGTTGCACTCCACTGACTGCGTGACCCCAGGGCATGATGGGAAACTTCTTGCTGTCTTCGGATCAAAGAGCTGATTCGCTCTTAGATTTTCTTTAGTGGAAAAGGTGGGCGACCGTGGCTCACTGGGTTAAGAGGGTTGTTTGGTGACCACAACATCGGCTGTTCAAGCCTTGGCCTTTGACGTGTCATGTGTCGCCTGTCAAAGACAGCCCACTGCTCCCCATGTATAGGGATGGGTCAAATGCAGAGACAAATTTATCCTTAATTAAGAGGATAAATATAGTATAAAAAAATGTAAATCCTAATTTTCTGTCTAATTGTAATACTTAACGCTAGATTGTTGGCTATTAGTCTCATTTTGTGCAATAACAATAATAATATATAAGGTTATTTATTTAGCATCTGTAAATAAAGATATTTATTGAGAAAGCCTACATCCTACTTGATGTCAACATGTTCTCAGTCAGAGCACTGAATGTGTCCATCGATTAATGATTGTGAAGCATCACAAAACGTATTAAAAGAAAAGCACAATTGTCACTGATGGAAACTTGCAGCGCTGCTTTTCCTCTGTGTGTAGCCTGTTTATGTAGCTGTGATGTTTGGACAGTTGGTTCAGTTTTTAAATCAGACTCATGTGCAGTGCTAACGAGTTTGACATTTTGCCACTCCAGAAGCAGAGAGGATTTACTGTTTGAAATACTACAATCATTTTTAAGAATCCATCAAATGCGGATAGCGGTTCATTTAGTGTGGGTCCATGTTGGAGTCGATGGCAATGAGAAGGCGGATAAAGCAGCAAAAAGGGCTTTGAAGAGTGGGAGAAATAACGTTAATGTAAATATAAGTAAGTCAGAAGCTAAAGTGGTGATTAAGGGACAAATCAAAAAGATATGTCAGAACGAATGTAATAAAGGGAGTAAAGGAAGATATCTGTTTAAAAATAAACCATTGGTTGGGAGGGCAGGATCTAGTGGACAAACTAGAAAAGAGGAGACGATTATGACAAGACTAAGGAATGGCCATACTGGTCTGAACAGTTCCCTCTATGTTATTAGAAAGCATAATAATGGAAAGTGTACATTTTGTGGAGAAGAAGAAACCGTGGACCATGTTTCATTGTCCTGTCAGAGGTACGAGTGAGCGAGAGAAGTTTTGAAAAAGGTCTAAGAGAGATTGGAGAGGAAAGCTTTAGTGACAAATGTTGGAAACTTTTTCTGGAATATTTAGAGTCAACAACACTAATGAATAGAATTTGAGAAAGAAATGTATTATTATAAATTGTTTCTATTTTATTTTTTCTATATGTATATATATATATTTATTTATATACATATCTTTATTCATTTACACACATATGTATATGTATGTGTGTGTATATATGTATGTATTTATTTTCGTTTGGTTGTCGTATTAGAGTCCTTAGTCCACACTCCAGATCAGTGGGAGGCGGTAATGCACCCGAAAGCTGTTTGCCAACCGCCAAAAAAAGCAAAAGAAAGAAGAAGAAGAAGAAGCAGGCGGCTGAAAACGGTCCGACTTGAACATAGTTCTTTGTCAACGCCCCTTTCTACGTCCGCCTGCTCTCGTCTGCTTTCCAGGCGAGGCGCAGATCAACTCGAACGAGCCTAATATTTTATGGATGAGAGACATGAGAGCTGAAAATGGCTGAAAATGATGCCAAACTGCTTTATTACGATGTATTGAACACTCTTAGTGATAAAGCAAGTGAATATATAGTTAACATATAGTTATATAGTATATAAAATTAGAATAGAGCAGCGCAAAAGCTGGTTCCAAAAATGAGAATTCGGCTTGAAACTCCGTACTCAGACCTCCTATTATGCTGACCTGCTTCACTCAATCAAACATGTTGTGCTATGACTGTGGCGTATTTTTAGGCTTGGATATGCATTATTTCAAATAAATATTTTCAATACAAGTGCTTTTTTTTCAGGCAAACCTGAAACTTTTCAATTTGAGCTGTGTGCCATCTTCATTCACTATTAACCAGTAACATATACACAATATTTACATATCTGAACAAGTGTATCACAAGTTTTACCTGTATTATACCATCAAAATTATTAAAATAGTCCTTGTAGTTAAAAAAATAGTCTTTTTAGTATGGGTATGCAATTTTCGAGCAGAGGCCTAAAAATAGGGCTAGGGTATTAGAGTTAACCTACAAACACAGTTTGATCCTCTGTCAAGCTAAGAGCCTGAAGACCCTCATTGACCTCAGTTGTTCACATGTGACAGACGTTTAACCCCCCCCCCCCCCCCCCCACCACCACACACACATAATACACACCAGCATTAGCACTCACAAAAACACTCACAGAGCAAGGCTTGAATTTCTGTTTTCTGATATACTCTTGATTTTACCCTTTTCTTTATAATGTCATTGTCATGCTTTGGCATTATTGTGCTGCATTGTACGTTCACACAATTAGGCTGAATCGAATGGGATCTTACCTGCTGCTCTCTATCCAATCAGAACGAGTCTGACGTGCTGAAATGGGTGGTGAGGAAGGAGTTTGATGAACTGTGGCGCTGCCTGGAGGTGGAGGAGGCTGGGTTCATGCAGCAGGTGGAGACCTCAACTGCCGTCCTCATCTCGTCGCTCCAGAACCAGACGGACAAGTTAAACCTGAACCTGAACCGGCTGCAGGAGGCCCAGAACACCCTACAGGACCTTAGCAATGAGGGCCACCTGGGCTTCATCATGGTACTGTCGGTCTGTTGCGGTCTGGGATCAGTCCGGTATGTAGTGAGGGAGACCTGGACTTCATCATGGTACTGACGGTCTGTTGCGGTCTGGGATCGGTCCGGTATGTAGTGAGGGACACCTGGACTTCATCATGGTACTGACGGTCTGTTACGGTCTGTGATCGGTCCGGTATGTAGTGCGGGACACCTGGACTTCATCATGGTACTGATGGTCTGTTACAGTCTGGGATACGGCGTGGTCCGGTATGTAGTGAGAGCTAGCACATGAGTACAAAGTGTGTCTGCTTTCCCTGAGACCATTGGGACAGTATTGATCACAGTTCCTACCTTGTTACAACCAAACAAAAAGCAGACAAAGATGTATCTGATTGAATAAGGCCCACTGTGAAGTCACTCACTGAATGTTTACTCTAGTGGTAGTCAGAAACTCTCTTTTCATTTCTCAGTATTTTATGCAAAAATAACAATTATACAAAAGTTTTCTTTTTCTCAAAGAAATCTGTTAACAAGTGACGTTTTAAATACAAAGTGTTCAATTTTAGACTGCAGTTCTTTTCAATTTGAATGAACTTTTTGGTCTGAACCGTCTCAGGGCGGCAGACTACATTTAACATATTGACTTTCACGTGTGGGTTGGGCTCTAAAGACAACTGTATCCGTTCAGGCATCACATTATTCTCTTCACTGTTTTACTGGAAGGTCATTTGGTGTTGACACAAAAGCGTCCCAACCGACCCCGCTGTCTCCTACTGTCTGTAATTATTCCAGACAAAATTAATGACAAGATGTTTGAATCCTATCAATATCATTGAAGATGTTTGGCAGGAACATTGAAATTTGAGGGTTTAAACTGGTGCTAAGAAATATAAACTGATCAATTGTCTTTCTGATCAACAGTCCTGAGAGATTATTGATCAGATCTGAAATAAGATCTTTCTCTTTCTTTTTACAGAAGTACGGATCGATCGCTCCAAGGTAACGAAACAAACAAAAACACGTGTCATCAATTAAGTGGTTTAGTGATAAAACATTCAGTGATAACGATTAAACTCTTCTCTTCTCCTCTTTCTCAGGTTCAGAGAGATTCAGGAGCTCCAGCAGAAGGAGAAGAACATCTTCAGCTCTCTGAACTTTAAAACTGGTTTCAACCACAACCCGAAGCAAAAAAGAAGTCTGACTTTCCTATATAAAATTCAAAAGATTTTCCTCAACACTGGTCCCACAGAGCATATTAGTCAAATTAGTGCTCTTCCAGAGGTCTTGGTCTGTCTGTCTTACTTCTTCTACCTCTTCTTCTTCCTCCAGCACCAGAGCTGATGAGGCTGGATCCTCAGACTGCTCACCCGATGTTGGAGCTCCATCATGGGGACACAGTGGTGAGCTGTGGGACTCTGCTGCGGAGGCTTCCTGATAATCCAGAGAGGTTCAGTTACAATTACTGTGTCCTGGCCAACCGAGGCTTCTCCTCTGGGAAACACTACTGGGAGCACCTCCTCCTCCAGCCTCACAAGGAGCACCTCCTCCCCTAGCCTCACAAGGAGCACCTCCTCCCCCAGCCTCACAAGGAGCACCTCCTCCTCCAGCCTCACAAGGAGCACCTCCTCCCATAGCCTCACAAGGAGCACCTCCTCCCCCAGCCTCACAAGGAGCACCTCCTCCCATAGCCTCACAAGGAGCACCTCCTCCTCCAGCCTCACAAGGAGAACCTCCTCCTCCAGCCTCAGCCTCTTGAAATACACATTTACAAAAATAAAATAAATTTACTGATAAACAAACTGATCCAAAAAGAGTTTTCAGATCAGTGGAAGCATAAAACACATTTATTAAACTGGTATTTGTCATTTAACTGAAAATAATAAAATGTATTTGCATCATACAGACTTTACTTCATACTTTTGCCTCGTGATATGTTTCAGTTTGAATGTGTTACATTAAATGTATGAAGTCATTATTGTTAAGACATTGTTAATAATAGATTAATGAACAATAAGAGGAGCAGTGATCAAACACTTTGTCTGCAGCTGAGAGTGAAACTGTTGTGACGGCCCGGCCTCTAACACCAGTCGTGGCTGATTACCTGATGCAGAGCACCTGGTCCTGGAGCATAAAAGCCTTGCTCCAGTGCTGCTCTGACCTGGTCTTTCTCCGGCGTACGTGGAGTGATCTCTGCCAGTGGCCACACGGCCACACACACACACACACACACCCCTTTATTTAGTTAAAAATAAATACGTTACTTTACCACCATCCCTTGTGTCTCGTCCGTATTTGTCATGGCCTAGGAGCTGGGTTATGACAAATTGGGGGCTCGTCCGTCTTTTTTCCCATTTTATGCCGTGACTTCTAGGTAAGATTTGGGAACGTGTCGTTTTTGGCAATTGGTACTTAGTCGTGCGGTTTTGAATTTGTTTGCTCACAGCGTTTCGTTTGGGTCAACTAAACGGTAAAAACTGTCTGAAGATTGGGTTTCATCGTAAACTACGTTTGTGGGGTCAGATTGAGATTTGGTGTGCGTGTGCATAAAAGTTAGTTTGGAGCGCTGTCAGCGCGTTCCTTTGTTCCTTTGTTTACTGGTGCCGCCGGTAAACGTAGCTGCTCGTGTGAGTATTGATTCGAGGGAAAGGACAACGGTTTTGGGATAGCTCTACGGGGTAAGTTACGTGTTTTTTGCACAATATTTATTTTGTGGTCTTTTCGGATATTTCTGGATGTTGTAGAGAGAGGAGGTTCGTGATGTTTCTGCTGCAGCGTGCCCAGATGACTCTTGCAGGTTGCTCTGCGCGTTCTCTATCAAAGTGGTGCGGAGTGTTCCCTTGTAGACTGTAGCGACGTTCCCCTTTGGGTTCGTTGAGCTGGTTTTGTGTAGTGCTGTGGCCTAAGAAAGCTTCTGTTTGTTTATAGAAAAGTATGAACTCACACACACCAAGAAATAAAGACTGCAGATATAAAATGTGTTACAATAAAAAACTAATACGTTTTAAGTTACATCCTTTATAGAGGGAGCTGGAGACATCTGGTACATTCAGTGATTTCAACAATTATCTTTTAGTTTTAATATGAAAGATGATAACCAAGATGCTGCAGGAACATCAGCTTCAACCAGCTCATCATCCAGGAGAAATCTACAAAGACTTGGAAAATGTTAAAGTCCTGGATTTACTCACAAAAAACAAAGCAGACTATAAATAAATACTAGCAATAGCCTCCTTTTAGTGTAAACACATCAAGTTTCAGTCCTCCACAGGTCCTTGCTGGTGCTGCAGGAAGCGGATCAGACCACCAGGCAGCGGCAACTTCTTCAAACGCCGCCGACCAACCAGCTGCAGAACCTGAAGCCTGCAAAGCTGCAGCAGTGGGCGAGGAGGAGCTGAAAAACAACAAAATAATAACCTGTGACATCACTGAAAAACCACAACAACAAACAGTGAGTTCACTGGGAAACTATGAGACAAACTGGTAACATCACTAGAAACTATGAGACAAACTAGTGACATCACTAGAAACTGGTAACATCACTAGCAACTGAGACAAACTGGTGACATCACAAGAAACAGACAAACTGGTGAGATCACTAGAAACTATGAGACAAACTGGTGACATCACTAGAAAGTATGAGACAAACTGGTGACATCACTAGAAATTATGACACAAACTGGTAACATCACTAGAAACTATGAGACAAACTGGTAACATCACTAGAAACTATGAGACAAACTGACATCACTAGAAACTATGAGACAAACTGGTGACATCACTAGAAACTATGAGACAAACTGACATCACTAGAAACTATGAGACAAACTGGTGACATCACTAGAAACTATGAGACAAACTGGTGACATCACTAGAAACTATGAGACAAACTGGTAACATCACTAGAAACTATGAGACAAACTGGTGACATCACTAGAAACTATGAGACAAACTGGTGACATCATTAACACTTTTTTACTGACATATTTATTGGGGGATCATCTAATAGGTTTTCAGTTGTTTATCAGTTATTGACTCACCTGCTTTATCCTTGATGGCGCTCCAGCCGGAGTAACTGTCCAGGTGTTCCATTATTCTGGAGCAGAGAGTCACATGACCAACGTAGTCCAACAGGACGTCAATGATTGGCCCCGCCCACCGACAGATACTCGGGGCCGAAATCATCTCACAGAACTGTCAATCAATCAAATAACCGTCAATCAATCAAATAACTGTCTTCTTTTCACATTGAAACTTTTTGAATCGCTGTAGTAAATAAAGTTGCGTTTAACTTAAACAGTTTAAACTTAGTTGACTTTTCCTTGAACTCCATTGTGTAGTTCTATATTTAAACGTTTTAAACAGATTCGGGTCACCTGAACGCCGCCCCTTTGCTGGGGGACTCTGTCGGTTCCGGGGAGGTCCTCTGATCGCGTGGTTTTGATTGATGGATGCAGTCGGTTACCATAGATACAGTTGAAGCAGGACAGGGCGTGGCCTCCGTGGTCCAGCAGGTACTTGAACATAGGCAGGTACTTCATGGAGAACATGTAGACAGCGGGGAAAGTGGTGGGGTGTGTGGTGATGGAAGTGTTGATGTCGGCTCCGTGCTCCACCAGCATGGTGACGGTCTGGATGCAGCCCAGTCTCGCCGCCACCAACAGCGGCCTGAACAAGTCGAGGTTTGGGTCGGCACCGGCCTCCAGCAGCATGTGCACTGCGTCGATATTGTTGTTGATGACGGAGAAGTAGAGTGCCGTGCTGCGGCGGTCCTGGTACAGCCTTGATCGTTCTTCAGACAGCTGAGCGTTGACGTCGAAGCCCGCCTTGATCAGAACCTCCAGGACGTCATCACGGTTACGCTCAGCGGCCAGGTGGAGTGGGCTGATACCAGTCCGCCGGACTCTGGTCTTACTGGTGGCTGAGATCAACATGGAGACGATGCTGGAAACAGGAGACATTCCAGGAAGTAGATGAGACCGACCCTGAGAATTTCTGTCATGCTCATTATTATGATTCTTCTCTGAGCATATTATGACACCTTTGTTTGATTCTTCGTGAACTGTTATATTCCCGCTTGGTCAGCATGCCTTTGGGGGACATTTTATGCTGCGTTTTATTTCCATTTTGGGAGATTTATCCTGCTGCTGCTCAGGGCAGATGCCCTTCAATTACAAATCTCCCTGTAGAGTCAAGACATTATCATCACACCTATCTGTTTGTAATATACAATTCTCTTTTTTTAATTCACGTGTCTCTCCTGATTGAATTGGGTTACACATAGTTGCCTGCTGGCTGGTTCTGGATCGGGTTAGAGGTGAATGATGGGTTTCCAATGATGGTATAAGGGTTAGAGTTATATTTAAAAAAAGGTTTGGCCTTAAAAGATTTGAGGCTGGGACGATCCCAGTCCCCTTTTAACTTCATGAACTAATATAATTTAAGCCTGATTTTAGAAAATACAATTTTCCAATTTTCTGTTTTTCAACTGATATTTTAGAAAGGTTAAGTGTTACACTGATCATCATCCATGACACCCAGCTCTATATAGCTGTTGATTCAGATGAGCCTCTTCACTCTCTACAACACTGGCTGTGGTCTGGGGGACTTGATTTCCCCCAAACCTACCAACTCTCTTAGATGGGTTCTGTTGTTCATAAAATATGGCAGACAATAGTCAGAGTGCCTACATGTCACTTCCTCTCTGAGCGGCCACATGAAGCGGTAATAACCCGGTCTTTCCAGGTATGTTGGCGTTAGCGTTCTGAGAGAGGAGGAGCTCCACAATTTCTTCATGTCCATTTTTAGCAGCTTCATAGAGAGCGGTTGCTCCATCAGCAGCCTGACCATTAAGGTCTGCACCTGTAGGGAGACAGGGAAGGGTTCAGGGGTCAGAGGTCAGGATTCCAAGTTGGTACAATGGTTATCAAAGTGGAAGGCTTATGTCATGGGAAGCAAATCTTCTAATATTATAATATATTATTTGATTCTGTCCTGGAAGAGAGATCTCTCCCCTGTTTTTTCCCTTTCAATGAGGTTTTTTTTTTTGAGGGGAAGTGTTTCCTGTTCCGATGTTCCTGTTGTTTGCTGTACAGATTGAAAAGTCCTCTGAGGCAAATTCATCATTTGTGATATCGGGCTATACAGATAAAATTGAATTGAATTGTTGACTTCATGAAGGACACTACAGTGTGTGTCAATGTACTGTTTCCATCACAGGAACTTTTTCACAGGAACACGAATCTTTTGAGGAACTCAGGAACTATACCTGTGTTTCAACCAGTGGAACCAGGCACTAAATGTAGTTCCTGAAAGATGGTCTCAGATGTAAAAGAAGTCCCTGCTCCCTTAATTCCAATGGATAGGGCTTCAGTGATCTCTCTGCTGCTGCAGAAGTGATGAGCACTACTCTGCCAGGTGTAATTGAACTAAACTGAAATTTATTCTGTGATTATTCTGTGCTCTTTCTTCTACACACTACTACGGATACAGTAGAAGAAGCAGTAGAACAATAAGATAAACGTCGTACTGTGTTTGAGGAGGAGGCGCAGGGCGGCGAGCTGCCCGCTCTGAGCTGCATTGAACAGCGGTGAGATGCCGAAAATGTTGGAGAGGTTGTGTTTAGCTCCAGCCTTCAGCAGCATCTCACAGATCTCCACGTTGTTTCGACATGCGGCTTCGTGCAGGGCGGTGCAACCCCAAATACAGTGAGTGTTCACCGCTACACCATGGTTCAACAACGCTGCCACCATCGCAGGGATGTTCCTCTCACAGGCTGCAGAGAAAGAAAACAAGAGTTTATTGAAGTAAAACATCCTCATTACTTTCTCCAGCTTCTGTCTACACCAGCTGAGTCCAGATGACAACTTATAATAAATATAAATATTTTTCTTCTTGGGTTCTTATAACTCCTTAAGACCTTCAGAGTTATTACCAAGAACACTCCAAGCTCTCAGATTAGCTCAAACATAGTGAAGGTCAACAGAGAACCGCTGTTCAGAAACAGAGCTCAACATATTTGGTATCAAGAGGTACTCACAGTTCAGGTGGTGGGCTTGGGAATCAGTTGGTATTCTGTTTTGCCAATAAAGGCAAAGCACTATTAAATATATATAAAATAAAGAGTACCAAATTCAAATCATTTTGTATCCTGCAAATAGTAGACAACTGATTTATTTTTTTAAAGATAACACAGCTCCCCAGTCAGTTTATGACATGAGTTCATGTCAATATTTTATTGGGACTCTGACTTCACTTTCTGTAAGATTCACCTCTGTAAAGAGGAGTCTCTTTGTCATAGTTTGGGATGTTGGCGTCTACACCATTTTCCAGCAGCACCTGAACACATCGCAGCTGGTCTTTGCTGACAGCAACCAGCAGCGCTGATTCACCGCGCTCCGTTCTTTTGTTTATCATCCCCGGCTGAGCTGGGCACAAAAACACAGAAAGTACTTCTTTGGATTTTGTTGTGATGTGTCGGTTTCTATGTGTGTGTGTGTACAGATCTACCTGACAGCAGTAATTGCAGACAGGTGTCCTGACCAAACCACGCCGCCTGGTGGATCGCCAGCCATCCCGGTTTATTCGGCAGCATCAGGTCTGTTCCCAGAAGCACCGCCAACGCTTTCACTCTGCTCGCATCACCGACACGGATCGCTTTGAACAGAGGCTCCTCCTCCCTGCAGGGAAAATACCCATGAGCCACCTGTCTCAGCTGACCTCTCCATCCTCACCTGTCTCACCTCACCTCTCCATCCTCACCTGACCTCTCCATCCTTACCTGTCTCACCTGACCTCTCCACCCTCACCTGTCTCACCTGACCTCTCCACCCTCACCTGTCTCACCTCACCTCTCCACCTTACCTGTCTCACCTGACCTCTCCATCCTCACCTGTCTCACCTCACCTCTCCATCCTCACCTGTCTCACCTCACCTCTCCACCTTACCTGTCTCACCTGACCTCTCCACCCTCACCTGTCTCACCTGACCTCTCCACCCTCACCTGTCTCACCTGACCTCTCCACCTTACCTGTCTCACCTCACCTCTCCACCTTACCTGTCTCACCTGACCTCTCCATCCTCACCTGTCTCACCTGACCTCTCCACCTTACCTGTCTCACCTGACCTGTCCATCCTCACCTGTCTCACCTGACCTCTCCATCCTCACCTCTCCATCCTCACCTGTCTCACCTGACCTCTCCACCTTACCTGTCTCACCTCACCATCCTCACCTCACCTCTCCACCTTACCTGTCTCACCTCACCTCTCCATCCTCACCTCACCTTTCCTGATTCTCAAACACACCCAAAATATGAACCAACAACTCTTCACATCACAACTTCAGCCAGTTGTTAATATTATAATTGTTACCTGCTCCGTTCACTCTGATATTTTCTAAGATGCAACAGGTGATACAGGTAGTTCCTCATCCAGAGATGGTTTATGAACAGAACTTGACTCACTCTTCAGGTTCTGGAGCGATGAGAACGAGAGTGCCGTCAGCTCTGCGATACTCCACCATGCGCTTCCCAGAACCCGTCATGAAGTGACTGACCGTCCCATCAAACATCTTCCTAAGTCAGGATCACAAAGACAACAGCCTATCAGAGCACAGAGACTGACACAACATTGAGGCACCTTTTTGATGCAAGTAAACTTCTGTCTTCACAGGAAGATAGGTTGAGGGGAAAAATAGGACAAGAGCATATTTGTCATTAACATGAGTGACTAACGACTTGAACACTAATAACTCTAAGACAAGACTATAGCTGGCTATTGGCAATGATTTCCCAAATCGATTTGATTCTGATTCACAAGGTCCCAATTCAATATTATTTGTAATTCAATATCAATTCACTTAGAGATATTTCAGTTCGTGCTGGGTGGTACACCTAATCTTCTGATATATTGTTTTAAATTTCTAGTGAAATATACATTTTTCATAAACAACCACACCAGAGAGAAGCTGCGAAGAACCCTTCGGCTGGGAAAGTTTTATTTGCATTGAGAGGAAACTCTAATAACTGCGTACCCTTCTCACTCATGGTATAACTTTTTAACACAACAGTTAATATCAATTAATAACCCACAACTAACTCTTCAACAGCATAAAACACTATGGCACACAACTAATTGTGACACAAAAAAAAATGGAATAATTGAATAATTTTACATTCACAAATTTACACAACTGAACGGCATGCTGGGTAATGTTACAGCTGCTAGCTAGTAGCATAACAGTCTGTTAACAGCAGGGAGAGGCTCCGTCACTGCTGCAAAATCAAGAACAGAAAAGAGAGATGGAGGATGAAGAAAGAGAGGCGGAGATGCACTTAAAGAAAAAGAGGAGCTGAGTCTGCTGTTTGGAAGTTTTTTGGTTTTTAAATATCCAACTTAGCCATTGTTTTTGCCAGTGGTTCTAAAACTAGCAACATCAGTCACCTCAGCACAAAACGTCTGAAGATGGAGAGAACGATTACAGTCGTTAGATTCAAGGGCATCAGTAGCGCCAGTGAAACATCCATCCATCCATCGTCTTCCACTTATGGGAGCCAGGTTGCTTAGGGCATATTCCAAATGTCTCTCTCGCCAACAACGCTTTCCATCTCTTCCTGGGGAAACCCAAGGCGTTGCATTTCGTGACCATTCCATGATACTGGGCTAGAATAGCGACTGAGATGGATTACACATGGATTACAAAACAAAATGGCCACTGGGACTTCTGGGTTTGCAAAACTGGATCCATGCAGGACTCTCATCAACCAGACAGAAGGATAAAAAGATACATCTGATGTGAAAAAGAATAGAATAAATCACCAGCAATTGCTAAAAGAAACTAAACCTCTTCAATCTAACTACTGAGTAGAATCAGAATCAGAACCATTTATTGCCAAGGTATGTTGCACATACAAGGAATTTGACATGACGGGTGGTGCATAACATTAAACAATCAACAACAATCAACACAGTGAAAAAAGTAGGAACATATTCAAATTTACAGTAAAATATAAAATAAAGTGCACAAATGAACAGATAACAGGACTATAAACTAGTGAGATGTAAGTGTAATGTAAAGTGTCGAGTGTGTTTAAATAAGAAACAGAGGGGATTTGCAGGGGACTGACCGATAGGAAATT
Source organism: Anarhichas minor (assembly GCF_050575085.1). NCBI lineage: Eukaryota > Metazoa > Chordata > Actinopteri > Perciformes > Anarhichadidae > Anarhichas > Anarhichas minor. Next base: position 1,069,478 of record NW_027466493.1, on the reverse strand, counting down.
GTCCTGGGGATGTCAGAGTCAGTGGGGGTCCCGGGCTTTGTTGATGAGCCCGACTGAAGACGGGAAAAAACTGTTCATGTGGCGTGAGGTCTTGGTCCTGATGGACCGCAGCCTCCTACCAGATGGAAGGGGCTCGAACAGTTTGTGTCCAGGGTGAGAAGGGTCGGCTACAATCTTTCTTGCTCGCTTCAGGGTCCTTGAAGACCCTCGGCGAACTGCAGAGGGTCCAGGAGTGGGTCGGTGAGGGTTTTTAGGTGGGACAGGACAAGGAGCTCAAAAGACTTCATAACCACAGAGGTCCGGGCGACGGGCTGTAGTCGTTAAGTCCTGCGATCCTTGGTTTTTTGGGGACGGGGATGATGGTGGAGACCTTGAAGCAGGCTGGTACGTGGCATGTCTCCAGGGAGGTGTTGAAGATGTCTGTGAACACCGGAGACAGCTGATCAGCACAGTGCTTCAGGGTGGAGGGGGAGACAGAGTCTGGGCCGGCTGCTTTGCGGGTGTTCTGTTTTTTAAAAAGCCTGTTGACATCTCTCTCCAGAATAGAGAGAGTAGTCACTGGGGAGCGGGGGGGGGGGGGTGGTACATGGGTGGTACAGAGGCATGGGCCCCCTGCCGCGCTGGGGGCGGGGGTCCTGGGGGGTGGGGCACTGGGATGGGTGGTACAGAGGCATGGGCCCCTGCTGGGCTGGGGGAGGGGGACCTGGTGGTCTGGGGCTGGTTGATGGAGCTGTGGGGGATGGAGTCAGGGCTGTCCCATTGTCTTTCAAAATGACAGTACTCGTTCAGCTTGTCTGCCAGGCGGAGGTTGTTCATGGAGTGGGGGGCTTTAGGCTTGTAGTTGGTGATCTGCCTGAGGCCTCTCCAGACAGAAGCAGAGTCACTTGCTGAGAGCTGGTGTTGCAGTTTCTCAGAGTACAGTCGTTTAGCGTCTCTCACTGCCTTGCTAAACCCGTACTTTGACTCTTTATGGGGGTGACAGTGGCTCACTGGGCTCACTGGGTTAAGAGGGTTGTCTGGTTGTCTGGTAACCGCAAGGTCAACGGTTCGATCCTCGACTGGGACGTGTCATGTGTCGAAGTGTACCTGAGCAATACACTGAACCCCAGGCTCCCCGGGTTATTGGCAGACCGCTTCAAATGCAGAGACAACTTTCCCCCTTAACGGGATCAATATAGTATAATAAATTAAAAAATTTAAATGTATACATGTCCTTGTCCCCACTCCTAAATGCCTGATCTTTGATTTCTGCAGCCTTAGCTGTCTGAGTTCAGCTGTAAACCAGGGTTTGTCATCGTTATAACTGGTGCTTGATGGAACACAGCTGTCCTCACAGCTGATGTATGATGTTACAGCCTCTGTGTACTCATCCAGACTGTTGGTAGCAGTCCTGAAAACATTCCAGTCTGTACAGTCTAAACACGCCCGAAGATCCTCCATAGCTTCACTGGTCCACTGCTGTGTTGTACACAGCACCAGCACCAAGGCCTTTTGTTTTTTATTGTTGTTCCTATCAGTCTGACACCAAAATGTCTGTAACATTGGCCATCAGCCCCCACCTTTGCTCATTCGGTATAAAGAAAGCATGTTCACTTTTTTCTTGGTTCTTCCTTACTGAGACTGTACGCATTCTGTTGTGATGATTGAACCTTCTCTGCGCAGAGAATAAATACTTAATTAAAATATTATTTATTTCAGCAGTAAAAGACTCACGCAAAGCGGGTATAGGAATATTTTCCACCACAATGTCCTCCCCACAGGTTTACAGAGCTTGAGTTTCTGCCTGTATGCAGGAATCAGATGGACCATGACGTGGTCAGAGAGTCCCAGTGCAGCACGAGGTACGGCGTGATAGGCCCCGCTGATTGTGGTGTAACAGTGATCTAGAATGTTCTCCTCTCTGGTTGAGCATTTAATAAACTGTCTGTATTTAGGTAGTTCATGGCTGAGGTTTCCTTTGTTAAAGTCACCAAGGACAATAACTAGAGAGTCCGGGTTGGTCCGCTCCACACACCGTATCTGGTCGGTGAGTGTCCGCTGTGCTTCCTGCACGTTGCTCTGAGGCGGCATGTAAACACCGATCAGGATGAATGAGGCGAACTCACGGGGGAGTAAAAGGGTTTACAGTTTATGAAGAAAGATTCCAGATCAGGAGAACAGTGCTGTAGAATCACTGTCACATCGTTGCACCAGCCACGTTGGTATAAAAACAGATTCCTCCACCCTTCGATTTGCCGGAGAGGTCCGTGTCGCGATCCGCTCTGAACAGCTGGAAGCCAGCCAGCTGAAGCACGGAGTCCGGAATCGATCCACAGAGCCAGGTCTCAGTGAAGCACAGAACGGATGATGAAGAAAAGTCTCTGTCTCTCCCAACCAGTAGCTGAAGTTTGTCCAGTTAGTTGCACAGTGAGCGGATGTTGGAGAGAAATATTCCCGGCAGCGGCGTATGAGAACCCCGTTTGCGAAGACACACGAGCGCGCCGGCACGTTTTCCTCTTCTACGGCGCTTCACTGCATGAGTTAAGGTGAGCGCACCTTTGACGAGAATGTCCAGTAATTCCACAGAAGTTAACAGAAAAGTTGAAAGTAAGTCCGCTGGAGTTGTTCCCCTGATGCTTACGAGCTCATCTCTGGTGAAAGAGCTCCGGGTATCACAGCAGAAAACTGAATTAACAACAAAAACAACACAATGAGCACCAACACACCGAGGCAGCCGTCCGCGGCGCCATCTTGGTGAACCCGAATTGGTAAAAAAAGATTTCAATTAATTTAAGCATTTGGTGCTTGAATTAAAATGGTAACTGGTTATTATTGAAGGAAATAAGAAAAAGAACATCATTATGACGGGTAAATATAACTTTTTACAGCACTGTACATGTCTTCTTTGTTTTAACCTTTTAAAACACACACTTAATCTGCCTAAATGATAGTGCGTTACGATGAGGACCAACATGAAGCCCTTCTCCACTGTCATCGTTCTCATACTCACAATATGGAGGATAATGAAAACTGTGTGAGATTACATACGGATCAGGAAGCTGTTCCCTCGGAGGATTTGGAGAACTGTAGTGTGCAGAGCTCTGGGCTGGAGTCGGATGCCTTGATTGATTAGTGGCTCTGGCTGCAGTATTCAGGCTGCTGCTGTCAGGTGGTGGAGGTGTGTTGGCAGTAGCAGAGGTGATGGCATTGGAGGCGTCACAGGGTGCGTCAGTCAGACTGCGCTCGATGGTGAGCTGCAGCAGCTCGTCATCATTCAGGTTACTGTACAGAGAATAATCCTCGAATGCTTCAGAGCGAGAGATGCTGGCTACTGCCATGATGGTGCTGTGGGGTAAGCGATGAACATCAGACAACAGCACTGACTTCATACGAGTATGTTAAGATAAAACACCAAACAACAGACAGCAGCACTGACTTCATACAAGTCTGTTCAATTAAAACACCAAACAGACGGCATCACTGACTTCATACAAGTATGTTAAGATAAAACACCAGACAACAGACAGCAGCACTGACTTCATACAAGTATGTTAAGACAAAACACCAAACAACAGACAGCAGCACTGACTTCATACGAGTCTGTTCAGATAAAACAGACAACAGACAGCAGCACTGACTTCATACAAGTCTGTTCAGATAAAACACCAAACAACAGACAGCAGCACTGACTTCATACAAGTCTGTTCAGATAAAACACCTGTTGCGCGCGGTGCCCCCGCACGCTTTCTTAATTTTAATTTTTAATTAATAAACAAAATAAATTATTTTAAAATTATTTTTTTATTTTTTATTATCAAAAATTATTTTTTATTTAATTTATTCACAATTATTTCTTATCAAAATGTTTTAATTTATCAAGAAACAAGAAGTAATAAATAAATAAGAGGCCTTTTGTTTGAAACGAACAAAAGTGGAACAAGGGGCTCTCAGCTGTGGATGCGCGAACTGAGAGGACCCTTGCCGGCGACGGACAGACCTGAGCTGCCGTCGGAGTGACCACGGATCCACGGCACTTGTGCCCCGCTGTCCGGTCACTCCCTGTGAGCGCCCCTGATTGCAACGAGAGGCTGCGAGAAGGGGGAGAAAGGCGGATTCCAGTACTCTCTCTATGTGAGTCGCTCACCTGGCCTACTGGGAGAGCGTGGCCGATAGCTCACCCCTCCCTGGTTTGCCTCAATGCCTCCGCTTAAGAGAACCTCGGACCGGTAGCTGATTTACACTAAATAGTATTTTATTTTAAATTTAAATTTATCCGTCCCTGCTCAGAGCCCAACAGATATAAAGCTCTTTTCAAAATCAAGCGGGACTTCTCCGGGTCTCTCTTCACTTATAGAAAACTGGTGTTAGTATCTGTAGATGTGTGTGCGCATAAAGTATGCAATCAGTTGTGTACCATGCTGGATCGCTGCAGACTTACCACAGGGGCTGGGCTGTCTCTCCCTTAAGAGAAGCCCTCTCCTCTCTGAGTTCCCAAAACAGTTGAAGAAAAGAGTCGGTCGGAAAAAGTTAAAAAAGTTCCTTATTTATTTTTGTCCAATTCAAAGTATATTCTCTTGGTCCAAATACAGAGAAAAAGTGATTAACAGGAAAATAAAAATCAACAAAGTATTTTAAAACCCTCTTGTGCCCTCAGCTGAGCAGGCTGTGTTCAATTGTCCGGAGTAAAAAGTTTAAAAAGATTAACCCAGCGCAGGTTCTAACCTGATGGCTTCTTCCCCAACTCTCCTCTTTCCTTGAAGACCGAGAATACTTATACGCTCTAACAACCCCTGGGGCTTGGTGCCTCCGTGGGGTAGGACAGTATCAGGCCTTTGATCGTACTGTTTATCTAAGTCAGCAGTATATGCCGACACCATTATATCTGCTGGTACTCAGAACACATGACAGACCCCGCTCACTGGTTGATGCCTTCAGGACACAGAGATACATGACACTCCAAACAATAAAACATAAAACACCTTTTATCCCCAGCGTAAAGACGTGGTCAAGTGCCGGTGCTTAAGGCAACCGGGAAAGACCCTAGGTAATAAATCGTGAGTACAAAGACTGGCTGGCACCCTCAGTATTTCCAGAGCGCCCATCGTGCGTGCAGCTGTGCATACATCACAACATCACAAGCTCTACCTGTCAGAATAAGGCCAAGGTATTCTCATCTATGTGTGTGATCTATGTGTGTAATGCAGAATGCCAACCTCAGCAGGTGACTTCTGTGTGACCCCTTGTGCAACGGTGCGGAAAGCCCTGCTACCGTGTGTGTGTGTGTGTGTGTGTGTGTGTGTGTGTGTGTGTGTGTGTGTGTGAGAGAGAGAGAGAGAGTGTGTGTGTGTCTGTGTGTGTCCCCCCCCTCCCTCGTACGTCCGTACGCAGAGGGTGTGTGTGACCACAGAAACATGTCTGTGCGACAGGTGCAATCTTATAAGAGACTCAGCTTCCTCTGTCTCTATTTTATTTTGTTTTTCTAACTATTTATTTGTTGTTTTTAAGGTGTTTGTTAACACCTAATCACCCTGGCCTTCCGTCTAGGAGCATCACGATTTCGCAAAACACTCCACCATGTTTAACACACCAAACAACAGACAGCAACACTGACTTCATACAAGTCTGTTCAGATAAAACACCAAACAACAGACAGCAACACTGACTTCATACAAGTCTGTTCAGATAAAACACCAAACAACAGACAGCAGCACTGACTTCATACAAGTCTTTTCAGATAAAACACCAAACAACAGACAGCAACACTGACAGTAAAACTTCATACAATCAGCACTTAAAAGCAGTAAAACACGAATATTACTGAAAAAGAAGAGTACTCACATATTTTTAAAAGTGCTTTTTTACATTGATCCAGTTATTCCTCTGACTTGAGACACGTCCATGTGTTCTTTGAGTCAGTCCTGCTTCTGTAATGGAGATGGCACATTTCCCTCTGGGGGGGGGGGGTACTTAATGTTTATTTTGAGGACCTGAAGTCTGAGCTTGTTGATCAGCTGACCTCTTATGTTACAGATTTTCTGAACCAGCAACAGCATCAATTCAACAGAATAAACATGTTTAATGTAAAATATTGACACGGCGTAACAAACTGGATCAATACCAGATGTGTCCAGGATTAATCATAGATCAGAATCAAATGAATCCATTTATTAACTATCTTTCCTGGGATGATCTCGACTCTGTCCAGAGATTATCTGAGATCTTTCAAAGATTAATCTGTAATCTGACAATCCACGACAATCCCTGATCTTTACAGTATTAATCCTAGATCTATCCTGGTTTAGTACAGGTTTGTTCCAGGTTAATCCCTGATCTTTACTGTATTTCATTTGTGTATGTATTTTTGTGTATGTATTTGTGGATATATTTTCTTTCTTCTTTTCTTTTCTCTGTTTTATCTTTTTTTAAAAAGCCTCCTGTGGACAGGTGTTGTAAATTAGCGTTTCGCTACAAACACTAAACACAGTGCATCTGGTCCTTGTAAAATAAACATAAACATAATCTCAGATCTATCCTGGTTTAGTACAGGTTTCTTCCAGGTTAATCCCTGATCTTTACAGAATGAATCACAAATTTTGTCTGGAGTGAAACAGAATTTTGCGAGGTTAAATCCCTGGGCCCCGTTCCTCGTACGTGGTTCAACTAAGTCGATCAAATGTCCTATTAGCCAGCTGAAATTAACCCGATGATTGACATCAGGCTATCTGGTTTCTCCAAGGCTGATCCTCTCAAACAGTCTCGTTAATTGGAACCAGACGATCAGGATCAGGATAATTGCGCGTGCCCGTCCTACTTCAAAAGGGGGAAGCGTCGATCACCGAAACCATGATTTTCTAACAGTACAATGTTAAATAAAGTCAAAGAAAGAGCCTCTTTTTATTCCGCTGACGAGCAGGAGATGATCATGAACGCATATGAGGAATTCAAGACCATAATCACAGCAAAATCTAACACCTCCACCGCTGTGAGGGCTAGACAAGAAGCACGCAAAATATCACAGACAAGTTAAATGCGTAAGTGTTGGGAAATGTATCGGCTCATTTTAATGCCTCATCACCCCAATCAATCAGATGATATGTCTTTAAATGTGCTGCTGGCAGTAGGCTTAATGAATGCATCATCCAATGAGATCTATAGCGACAATAATGATCTCAACTCTTTCAGAATAAGTAATAAAAACAAGCCCAAAGAGTATCTAACTGATACTCATTAATATGAGGATATATGTACTGTATGCCCTCATGTATCATGTACTAGTCACTAGCTTAGGGCCCCACCTCGGCCGGAGCGAGCCTTCGTCGGTTGTTTGGAGAGTTTGAGGAATGGTTGATGGAGATTTAGCCAGATGCGGTTTGGGGGAGTCTTAGCTGAGGATCCACTGCCGCTCCCGGGCCTTGCAGATCCCCCGGTCTCCATATGGGATAGGAGGATGATGACTATGGGGGGGAGATAACCTTTAACAAGAGGGAGGGAGGGTGGGATGCGGAAAGCGCGAGCGAGCCGAGGCTTAGAGTGGGTAGGTATTTACAGGAGTGTGGCCGGAAGCGGGGGAGTGGCTGAGGTGTGGTCCTGCTCCTGAAATTCAGCTAAGGTTTATCTCCAATATATGTGTATATACATGTCTGTGTAAATTACCATATAGAACTAGGAGTTTGAATATGTGTGTGAATCTGTGTATGGGCGGATCAGTATGTATGTGTGTATTATTCATCATCAGACATTCAATCAATTGAAGCAGTGAAGATAAATAGTGTGTGATTCTCTCTATTCTTATCATGAGTCCACCTTCTACAATAATGATATGCTGGTGTACTAATAACACTGTCATATCATTATGAGTGCTTTAACCCTCAACGCAGCCATCAAGAGGACATGGGAGCAAGTAAAGCACACACACATTACTCAGAATGCTGAGTCAGTACAATATGTGCCATGGTGATGTAATGAACACATCCATAAGTTTATTAAGCGCCAAATAAACTGTACGAACAGCACGGCATGCAGCGGCTTTCCCGATGTTCTCCGCATCACCGACACTGTACAACAATGTACCACTCGCAGAACAGCTCAAGGCTGCATCCAGTCTGTGAGACATCAATGCTCGGCTGCAGCGTATGGTGTTCAATGTATGGCTCCAGAAGGTCTGTAAATAAATGATTCCTTGTGGGCAGAATGGATAGCGCTCGTATAGGAAGTCATCATGATGTGATGACGGATCTTGGCGATGTGGAAGAACTCTCTCCCTATAAAACGCTAATCTAACTAATATCGCTCCTTCATCAGTGGATCTCTGAGGAAGGGAGCTGTACATTAATGCAATAGAGGCTTCTTAGTTTGCTCAGCTGCTTTTATGGATCACCGTGTGTCTCACTTTACATGCATTTCCGGAACTCCCGTATAACCCCCGGTAGATGCGCAAGCGCATTAGACTACCGTATATGACAGGAGCTGCCATGTTTTCCGGGGGAGTGGCAGTTTATCCAGCTACCTTCAGTTAGCCTGCGCTGGAGCAGGTTCACGCATATGGATGTGTTGCCATGGTGATTTTGCCAAACTTGCTTCGTGGAACCGAAAAGCCTGATTTATGTAATCTTATCCTGAAAATGATCCGGTTTACTCAGTTAGCCACGTACGAGGAACGGGGCCCTGGTCTATCTCCAATTACTCCAAATGTTTTGTTTATTTGAGATCTGTCCAAGAATTATCCATCCTGGGTGAATACCAGATTTATCTAGGAATAATTCAAGATCTGTATCAGACTAATCCCTAATCTGTCCCATATAAATCTCAGATCTTTCCAGGATTAATCCATTTTATTCTGTAATCTGTCCAGGTCCTAATCCTAGTTCCAGATTTATCACAGATTTTTTAAAGATTTCTCTCTGATCCAATCCTGGTTAATCCCTATTATTTCTCAAATTAAACATCAATCTGTCTCAAGGGCTTTTAGGATGAGCCCTAGACCTGTCTCAAATTAACTCCTGTTTTGTCAGATTTCATCTGAATTTTGTCCAAAATTAATCTGTAATCTGACCTCGGTTAATCCCAGATCTGTCGCTAAAGATAATTCCAGAAGAATTAATCCCAAATCTGTCCTGGGTTAGCATCAGATCTTTGAGGGAACAATTTTCGATCTGTCCAAGGTTACTTCCAGATCGGTTTCAGAATAATCCCCAATCTGTCCCACGTATATTCTAGATCTGTCCTGATTTAAATGTCTCGAGTTCATTACAAATGCATGGAGGGTTAATCGCAGACTTTTGTCAGGTGAATCCATAATGTGTACACTTTAGATATGTGGCTTGGTCCTTGGGTGACTGTAGCTCAGTTGGCAGAGTAGTTGTCCTTCAACCAAAAGGCTGGCTAGTCAAACAGTGGCTCCTCCTTTACACATGGCCACGTGTCCTTGACTGAGGACACTGAACCAGACGCTTCACAGGAGCTCCCTGCTCCTCATTTATTACATTTTAGTATTATTTTTATTGTCTCTTATTTTTGGCCACATTGCACTCCTGGAATGTTATAATAGTTAATTCCTGTAAAGTGGCCTACTGCTGAGAAAAACTGCTGCTACTACACACTGAAATAAAACGACCTGATTCACCAGTAGACTGATAAACTAACCAATCACATGACTAGTTCTAATCTAGTTAAATTGGGTTAACTGTGTGTGTGTGTTATTTTTAGATTCAGCTGCTGTAAAGTGAACAGACAAGGTCAGAGCTGAGCTGTTCAATTAAAACATTTAAAACAACACTCAGTAAAGAGTAGTTAACTAAAGTTCATACTCACACATCTACTAAAACCAGTAAACATCCACTGACCAGTTCACAATGTCACAATCTTGATTTTGGTTTAGCTTGTTTCCTGTTTTATTTTGAAGTTCCCTGTCTCGTGTCCTGTCGTTGTGGTTTTCCCTCCTTTTTCCTGTGATCACCTGAGTTGTAATGGGGTTCATCCCAAATCTCTTAATTCCGTCCTCGTTTCCCTCACTTGTATCTTTTCCTTGCTTCTTAGTCCCTCCCACCAGGGATGCATGAAGAGATGCAAGGAAACCATGCGAGGAGAGAGGGAACGAGGAAACATATTTTCACGTGAAGCGACTGTTTATGATCAAACCTGGATCAGCTGATTCATCTTTAACAGCTGTAGAGACTTTTAATCACTGTACTAATAAAGACACAGTTATCATCACTGTACTAAAACTAATAAAGACAGTTATCAGAGTACAGGTATTTTCTCTCTGTTATAAACTGCAACGACTATTTATACTGTGTTCTGTTTATAAGCGCAGGACCGACATTTCTACCGACAGAATGAGTTTGTTTTATTTATGAATTATTTGCGTCTGTACGTTTTTAAATTCTGATTGTGACGTCATTATTAATTAACCCAGAATATGATTATGGTTTCTCTTGAACACTGGAATTCATTTATTAGGCTCCATGATTCAGGTTAAACTTAAATGATAAAACTCATCAAACCCGACACTCAGGAATGATCCGCCTCACGTGACTGAATGAAATGATGATAAAAAGTGTTTCTTTTCTCCAACTCTATATATATATATATATATATATATAAAGTGTTTCGTCTCTCCAGCTCTCTCTGACTTTAATTGTATTCATAATAAAGTTATTGAGGGAAACATCAGATCATGAAAACACAAATCTTTCTAATAAATGTAGAAAGTTGTTTGTGATCCTTTTGTTGTTCAGACTACAATGAACATTTATTTAAACCAGATGTTGAATCAGAAACCTAATCAAATATAAACTAGAGTTTAATCTCTGATCTGTCGTCACAGAGTTCCACGTGTTCGTCTGCATTAGGGTCCAATCCCATTGTCTGTTCTTCAGCCTGTGACACACTAAACAAACTGGTTATATTAAGAATTAGACTCTTCGGAAAAGGATCAGAGTGATACCTCTGTCTGCTAACATAGTAGTAGTAAATTAAAGTAATAAGTTACAAGTACAAGCTTCAGTTTTTCCTCAGCATACTGACTATGTGCCTTTAAAGACAAGTGGTCGTCAATTCAAAATCCAAAGTAGTTAAAAGTAGAGACCAAGTCAATTTGTTGACCATGATCTTACTGTTCTTGAAAAGCTGACTAGTTTGGACTTTAGTGCTGCTAATGCGAAGCCCAGAATCACTAGTGAGGCTTCTGTTGGAACTAGCTGGACTAGTAGGAGTTGTTGTTCAACTAGTGGAGAAAATTGTTGTCTGACATCAAAAATATGGAATCGGCTTTCCATATGACTCAATCTTTGCGCTGTAACAAGTAGGATTATGTACATCAGCATGTCTCCATAGTTTGTCTGTGATGTTCTACTGAACATAATCTGAAGATGATCCAAAGGAAGTAAACACATTGTAGATTATGCGACATGTTTAATTGATTGATTTTCTTCTACACCTCCAGTTACATAACACATCTGCCCCGACATACATTAAGATAAATATTTAGACATGACATCGTCTTCAAAAGAAGAGCTGCTGGGAAATGTTTTATGATCCGGTCAATGTGGTATAAAACCCGAATGACCAGTTCATTAGAAGTGAAGTGACCACCGCATACAGGAAGCCTTCCAAAACAAAATCAGTGAAAGTTATTTAAGTTTAGAAGTGATTTTATATTTGCTCCAGCTTATATCGCTCCAACTCTAACCATTGTCTTGCCTGAACATGGGCTAGTTCAGCCTCCCGAAGATGTGCATCTTGTCTTAACTCCACAGTATTTTTATGTTACTTTTGCATTTGTAGCAAGAAAAGTTGTTTTTGTTGCTCAAATGTCAAATCAACTCCAAGTCCAGTCAAAACAGGAGCCATTTTGGAACCTTTGACTGACTCACTTACCCTGGGGGAAGCTACGTCTGAACATGTATTAATTTCTACAGGTGCCTTTGCAATCCCCACTATGACAGGCAAAACGTTTTTCTCCAACAATTCCTCTTTATTCAACTTTTTAGGAAGTTCAACATTGTAATGGTCCGCTAATTTCAAGAGCTGATCTTTTTTGTAAGAATTTAGCAAATCATCATTTGGAGACTGAACAAAGTCTTCAATGGAAGCCATTTGATCAGTTCACCTGCAACCTTTGAGGCACTTTTCCAACAAACCACAACCACAACTAATACAAAGTTTTCCACCACAAACCTAAAGGATGACATGCTGCTTTAAATAAGGAACCCAAATCCTCTGACTAACTGCCTAACCAGGCCTAGCTGAGTAACTCATCCCTAGACTTCATGCAGGGTAGTGGCAGGATAAATTAAGCACAAACCCAGTAACCCGGTTAACCTTCAGCAAGCTGAAAATCACCTAGACAGTCATGGAAGTGCCCCCGAGCCAATGCTCTAACCACGTACTGCACAAAAACAACAAACACACAAAAAAAGGGTCAATGAGAGACGGCCAGTGCCCCTCATTGCTTATGCCTATCAGACTCACAAGCCTGTACTACTAACAGCAGGTCAGAAAACACAATTTAACCCAAAAATCTGTGTGGAAAAACTCCCTTTGACAAAGTTACATTTAACAATTTCCCAGTACTAACCTTTCCAAATCCCGGACAAGCTCCCATTTGTTACCACCTGGCTCAAGGCCGGCAACAAAAAGGGAGGCCACACACAGATATCTTCTTCTTCTTCTTCTTCTTCTTCTTCTTCTTCTTCTTCTTTTTGTTTTATGGCGGATGGCATCCAGTGAAAGGTGCATTACCGCCACCTACTATATTGGAGTGTGGACCCGATAACCTATCCCCTTACAAAAACTAAAAAATAAATAAAATAAAATAAAATAAAACAAACAAAAACTAAAAAAAGGAGCTCTCCATTTCAGAGACTTAAATTATTTTGCTCAATCCTGTTTCTTTCACATATTGTAGTATGTTTCCTGCCCCCAAGGTTAATGCATATTTTAGATTTAGTTCCTCCACTCCCAGCCTCCTCTTCAACCTGGAGTCAAGTGAGAATTTCTGACAATGACAAATGATATGTTCTACAGATTCTGGTATTTGGCAGTGCTCACATAGTCCTGCTGGGTGTTTATTTATTAGTTGCTTTATTAGTTGCATTGCTTTGTTCAGCCTTGTGTGTCCAATCCTCAGTCTGGCTAACATGTTTTCTTCTGTGGTGCTTCTTCTGGATGGCCTCCCTTTGCCAACTTCTTTCTGAACAGCATACAGATGTCTTCCTGTGTCTCCTACATCCCAACTGTGCTGCCATTCCTTAATAATATTTCTTTTGATTATTGATTTAGCTTCTGCTTTGCTGAGTAAAATGTCTGTCTTGTGCTGCCTTTCTAAAGCTTGTTTTGCTAATTTATTTGCTCTTTCGTTTCCTTCTACCCGTCTGTGTGCTGGTACCCACATAAATGATACAAAAATACCCATATTCTTAAGTCGGAACAGTGTTTCGTACATTTCATTAATTAAACCCTGCCTGCTATGAGATGTGAATGATTGTAATGAGAGTAATGCTGAACTGGAATCTGAACAGACAATGACCTTTTCGAACCGAACCTCCTCTACCCACTGCAGTGCTGTTAAACTGGCCAACGTCTCAACTGTATAAACAAATGATCTGATGTTCTCCTTTTGACTTCATATTGCAAGGTTGGTATGGTGACTGCAAAACCAGTCCTACCTGTATCAGGATCTTTAGATCCATCTGTGTATGCTGGAGTAAATGACTGATATGTTGTCTGTAGTTTGTCCTCCACTACTCCTGCAATGTTATCAATATCCTTAAATGCCTGGGTTTTGTCCAAAAAATAATTATCAACTGACCCTGAGGGAAATAGCCACGGTGGTGTAGTTGATGACGGTCCTGTAGGAGTGAATGTAATCTGATCCAATGACATATCTCTTGCTAATTTCCCACTGCTCCATGCAAAACATTCCTGTTTGTCCCGTTCTCTTTCCCAGCATGGCAGAAGCACCTTAGTGGTTGGATGATTATCTCCAGAATGTCCTTGATTGACCCAGTAGTTCATAGTTAAGAGCTCAAATGCAGCGGCGTTTCACCTCCACCTGAAGAGCAGCCACAGGACTCGTCTTAAAAGCACCACAACACAGTCTCAGAGCTTGGGATTGTAATACTTCCAGCTTCTTTAGTGAAGTTTTTGCAGCTGATCCAAATACTACACAACCATAATCAAGGACTGATCTCATCAAAGCGGTATAAATATTTTTAATTGCAGACCTACTGGCTCCCCATTCTGGCCCTGTCAGACACCTCATTACATTTAGAATCTTTTTACATTTCATAACTATCCTCTGAATATGCTCATTCCATGTTAATTTATCATCGAGCCACACACCAAGAAACCTAAAAACTTTCACTTCTTCAATCTTTTGCCTGTACATCTTTATCTGAGCATCAACTCCCCTCTTTCTAGTAAACATGATTGTTTTAATTTTTCCCACAGAAAATTTGAATCCCCATGAAAAAGACCATCTTTCTATCACATTCACAGTCTCTTGGACCTTCCCTTTAATATGATTTATGTTCTTCCCCCTCTTCCACAGTGCTCCATCATCAGCAAATAGGGATCACCCAATATCACCCTGAACTTGAAGAAAAACATCATTTATCATGATGGAGAACAGTATCGGACTGATGACACTACCCTGAGGTGTTCCATTCTCTACCTGGTATCTTCTAGATAGTGCTGTCCCAATTCTAACTTGAATAAATCTGTTAACTAAAAAATGTTTAATCCAATTATATGTTCTGCCACCTATTCCTATCATTTTTAATTGAATCAATAACCCCTCCCTCCAAACCATATCATATGCCTTTTCCACATCAAAGAACAGCCATCACTGACTCCTTATTCACCTGGGCCTTTTTGATTTCTGTTTCCAAACAAATAATTGGGTCCATAGTTCCCCTACCTTTCCGAAATCCACTTTGATGAGGTGTTATCATTCCCCTGGACTCCATATAAAATGTTAATCTATCTGTAATCATTCTTTCCATTATCTTACCTACATGGGATGTGTAATGGGAAAATATGTCATAGTCTCATGTGAAGGTTTAAGGAATGTAAGTCCTAAAAGAGCAGACACCAAACTGTAGTTTCAGTAGATGACTTTAATTAGTTTAGTATCCAGGTGTCTTGTTATCTGTTATCATTGTGCACTGTTTTTGTTTACTCTTCGTAAGACAGAGACACAGAGAGGCCTTGATTAACAGAGATCCTCTGTTTGAAATACTTTTTACTTCCTTGATGACGTGTTATCTGAAGTTGTAAAGGCGTAAACCTTTGCATGCAGATGGGATGGGTGAGGGTAAAGAATGTCTGTTCTGTCTCTGCAAATGGTCATTTTTATGTTGTCACAGTGACTTCAAAAGAAGCATCTGTTGTGAGTTTAAACTGATTAGTGTAAGGCAAACTGTGAACAAAAGGGATTTGTAAACAGGAGATAAAAGCATCTTCCTGACTGTCTTAAATGATATACTCAGGCTCGAAGGATGACCTGCCTTTTGTTGTGTTCTTTGTGTATTCTTGTTAGCTAAGCAGATAACAGGAAGCTGTCTGAGCATAAAAGTCCATGCATTCTGACTGTTAAGTAGAGCATTCTCCCAGATGACGGCGATGTGTCTGTGAGACTGTTCTCTTTGCTTGCAAGCAAATAAATTGACTTTATAAACCTTGATCGTTCATCAAAACTCTGTTTTACTTTATATTGATAGAAAACCTCAACTTTCTTCTCCCGACTAGTCATAAGAAATATTCCACAACAGATGTTAATGCTATGGGTCTATCATTTATTGGGTTTGGTGAGTCTTTGCCTGGTTTCCTGATTGGGATAATCACAGCTTCTTTCTAAGAACTAGGCACACAGATATCTAACCCAAAGCAGTTTATTTAAGCTCCACAACTTCAGCATAGTTGAAACAACGATGAGGCTGGTGCAGCAGGCCCTGCTGAGAGAGAGAGACCCTCCCAGAAGTGCTGTCTTGTATGCCTTCTTGGAGGCTCCAATCAGATGGGCTGGTATGAGCAGGTGAATGTCCCAGCTCCTCCCACCAGGAAACCATCACTGGGTACTTCTCAAGTCTCTTAATTGTCGTTTCCTCGCTCCTCGATCCTCGCTTGAACCGGAAGTTTTTCTGCGCTGCCATATTGACGGCTGTCCCAAAGCTCTAATGTAGTTCTGAGGAGCGAGGATGGAGGAGAGAGGAGGGACCTCGGAGGAGCCATGAGCGAGGAACCACGAGAACAGACTTCCAGGAAGTCTTTTAACGGCCAACACGCCCCCTCATTGTTCATCAGTCATGTGATTGGACGCTGCAGCCGATCGGACTGACTGACTGAGTTTAACACCAGAGTGAAGACGGATCACAGATTAAACTCTAGTTTATATTTGATTAGGTTTCTGATTCACCTTCTGGTTTAAATAAATGTTCATTGTAGTCTGAAAAACAAAAGGACCACAAACAACTTTCTTCATTTATTATAAAGATTTGTGTTTTCATGATCTGATGTTTCCCTCAATAACTTTATTATGGAAACAATTAAAGTCAGAGAGAGCTGGAGAGACAAAACACTTTTTACATCATTCCTGAGTGTTTGATGAGTTTTATCATTTAAGAGAAACGTTATTTAATAATGACGTCACAGTCACAATTTCAAAACGTACAGACGCAAATAATTCATAAATAAGACGATCGCATTCCGCCGGTAGAAATGGATCCTGAGTTTATAAACAGAACACAGGACACAGTTTGTTAAAAGACTACAGAGAGAAACACCTCTACAGTGGTGATTACTGTGTGTCTTTATTAGTTATTAGTATTATTAGTTACTGTTATTAAGTACAGTAATCATGTGAACAGACACAAAGTTATCTAAAGTCTCTCCAGCTGTTAAAGCCGACTGACAGCTGATCCAGCTGTGATCATCAGCACCGTCATCAGAAACAGACGTCGCTTCACGTGACGCAACTGAGGAAAGGACGTCTCATGTCTCCTAAAACATATCTCCTCGTTTCCTCTCTCCTCGCATGGTTTCCTCCATGCATCCCTGGTGGGAGGGACTAAGGCGCAAGGAAAGGACCCAAGTGAGGGAAACGGGGACGCAATTAATAGACTTGAGATGTCAACAGGCTAAGAAGCTTGCTAACTGGAGAACTTTATTTTTCCCTCTATATACCTTTTTATTGAAGTGTTAGCGATTAGCTCATCAGCTTCTCATATTTACACGTCACTTTGTGTCGCAGCCACCTCATAACAGTGGACTTCAGGTGAGTGGGCAGTGATGTCATAGTGTAGGAAACGGATGAGTCTCATAGGAAGTGGCAGAGTGCAGATCAGTTTGAGTCTTTGGACTCCGACCAGACGTCTGATCTCCAACCTGCAGAGCTGCATCAGAGGGTGAGGAGGAACTGAAGAGAAAACACAGACAGACCTGTTAGACAGACCTGGACTCTCTTTATGAAACGTAGGATCAAGACTAAATGTTTCTTTTTATAGATCACAACCTTTGCGTGGGAAGTGGCTTACGTGTGCTACACAACGGTTATAAATGAGACCCATGATCCCTGTTCTGTGGGCTTCTTACTTAAACCCTGCCCCAAACTCAGCCAGCCAATCAGAGTGAGGCACCACTTCGTACAATTTTCTAAAACTCAGGAACTTTTATAGGAACCTTATCTAGCTCAGAAACCTTTCTTAAGAGCACAGAAACATCTTTTAGGAGCTCGTAAACCTTTAGTGGAACAGAAACCTTTTTAAAAATAAAGAAACTTTGATCAGAGCACAGAAAACGTTTTAGGAGCTCACACTGTTATTTAGGGGAACAGAAACCTTTCTGGAAACTAGAGAACATTTTTCGGAACTCTGGAGTGACCTCAGCCCTGCCCAACCATAGTTACTGTTGCTATGGCCATTTCCTGTCAATTGTCAGTGGTGTTTTTGCTTCTTACGGGCTTTCGCTTTGATCGGCGCCCAGTCGCTGCAACTCTCCAGAACCTCCAGCAGCCGAGAGCAGAGACGGACATGACTGACGTAGTCCAAGAGCATCGAGATGATCGGACCAGCTGCAAGGCAGAAAGATGAGCTGGAGACTGCCTCACAGAACTGAAACAACATAGAGGAGACCCTTTGTCGAACACATTCACATGCTCTGATTTGTGCAATTAGACAGATGTGTATATTTCTGACCTGAATGCCGTGCTGCATCGGTGCATCTCTGCTGACCTGCATTTCTTCGATGGGATGGCTTGATGGCCTGACGGCCCGGTGACTTTTTTGGCCATATGGACAGTGGAAGCAGGGCCGGGCGTCGCAGCCGTTGTCCAGCAGCAGTTTGAGCATCGGCAGAGACTCCATTTTGAGCAGGATGGCCACCGGGAACCTGGACGGCTGGGGGGAGATCTGAGCATTGACGTTGGCGCCGTACCTCAGCAGCAGTGTTGCCATGTCCATCCGGCCAAGCTGGACGGCAATGAGCAGCGGGTTGAAGACGTCCAGGTTGGGGTCAGCTCCAGCCTCCAGCAGCATCTCGGTGGCCTGCAGGTTCCCGTTGTAGACGGAGAAGTAGACTGCCGTAATCCGGCGGTCCTTGTACATCATGGAGCGGTCCTCCGACAGCTTGGTGTTGACATCAAAGCCGGACTCGATCAGCAGCTCCATGATGTCATCACTGTTCTTCTCTGCGGCAATGTGCAGAGGACTGATGCCGCTGTGCTGGATTTTGACCCTGCTGGTCATCGGGATCAGCATCGACACAATTCTGGAAAAATGAAAAGTACCTGTGAGGGAGATTACCAGCAGAATCAGACAAGTTGGGCTGATTGTGGGTTGGTCTAGCCCTCTGACACCAGAAAACCAGACACTGTTTTTACTGTAGAGAGATTCAAGTTTGATCTATAAATATGCATAAAAATATGGTGGAGGAACTTATCAATCACAGAGTTCCACTTGATTTAAACGTATCAAAGAAACACCAAACAGTTAAGGTAAGACAAAACAAGGTAAAAAGGTGACGGACAGGAAGTATCTCAGACCGTGAATGTTTGTTCTGAACAGCCACATGAAGAGGCAGCAGGCCCGACTTCATGGATTGGTTAGCGTCAGCTTTCAGAAACAGCAGCGCATTCACAGCAGAAACATGGCCGTTCTTACAGGCTTCAAAGAGTGGCGAGGCTCCATCTCCTGCCTGTCCATTTATATCTGCACCTGAGGGACAGAAACACCTTAACATCAATGTGTCCATTTATATCTGCACATGAGGGACAAAAACACCTTAACATCAATCTGTCCATTTATATCTGCACCCGAGGGACAAAACCACCTTTAGAAACACCTTAACATCAGCTCCTGATAGACACTAAAGATTAGTCATGGACTGGTTTAGATGGCGGACCTTCCTGAGCCAGGAGGTGGATGATGTCGGTGTGTCCGTGCAGTGCAGCGATGAAGAACGGTTGGATGCCGTAGATGTTTTTGGTGTGAAGATGGGCTCCGGCCTCCAGTAACATCCTGCAGAGCTTCAGTTGTCCATAACTGCAGGCTTCATGAAGAGCACTTCGTCCCTGAATGCTGCAGCGATTCACCTGAGCTCCAGACCTCAGCAGCAGATCTACAATGTCTTCATTCGGTTGCTCACAGGCTGAAAACAACAATAAAAGCGTTCACTTTTTTCAGACCTGAAGGTGTTTGTTACATATTTGTGATCCAGTGCCTCATGATTCTGTCCCTATAAACCATTTCCCTGGTTTCCCCTTTACAACAGTGACATCACAGCATCCCTCAGCAGGCTCTGTGATGTCACTGTGATGTCACTGTGACGTCAGCTCACCTGTGAACAGTGGCGTCTCTCGGTCCTTGTTGCTGATGTTTGGGTCAGCTCCATTCTTCAGGAGAAAATCGACACAAGAAACGTTTCTTCCACCAGCGGCCAGCAGCAGAGCGGTCTGATTCTTTAAAGTACATCTGTTCACCGTGTCGGGATGAGCTGAGGGCAGACAGAGTCTGTGTTTGACTTCATGGCTGAGTAGAACTCTTAAATCATTTATTCTCTTTTTATTGTGATAGATGACATAATAATTATCAATAGGAAAACATAAAATAAAAGAATCAACCACACATAAATGTCCATATTTAAGCTTTTACATACTAACACATATATGCATGTATTAATGTTTTTGGCGCCCAGGTAGGACAGTGGTTCTCAACTGGTCTGGCTGCGGGACCCACCATCACCCCTTAATGGCAAGCCGCGACCAATTATACTCTTTCAGAGTCCGTCTTATGATTTTACTCTCACAACTCACATAATAAATGTACTGCTCTGCTATCTCTTTCCTCGTCTCAGCCCCCTGTGTCACGTGTGTGTACATCTCACTCGAGTCAGGAAACGTGTCAGAATGCGCATATTTGATTGGTTGAGCTGCATCACGTGATGTGATTCACAACACATTGGTCGATGTTTTTCCTGCACCGCTGAACAAGTTCCGTAAATGCTGGAATAATTCCGCTGCATAAAAAATATCCACAAAAAAATAAAAGCACAAGATTTTTATTTATTTTTTGTCAGGGAAAGGCGAAAATCACTGATGTGGGAGACAATGGTCTGTGTGACCTCTGAACCGGAACAAAAAAAAACCAGCTGGGGCTCCGCAAGTGTTCTGCGAGGCTACGCTAACTAGCTTAACGGGAAAACAACAGCAGCAACACGCATTCTGCTACACACTCAAGGGCCATTCAGATATTAGATGTAAAAAACAAACGCAGTTCACTTAAAGACAAACTCCAAAAATGTCATCATTTCTTCCATATCTTTCAATTTGAACTCTCACGACTCCGACTAAGCCTCTGCTGTTAAGTTTAATTTGACAATAGTCACGTGCTCGCCCACTGACCAATCACAGCACACGCTGCACCTCACTGCAGCGCTGCACATGGAAACTGAGCTGCGTGTTAATGCTGACGTACTTGTAGGCCAGCTAGCAGGCTCTGGCACGTCAAAGAATACGCCCAACATGTCAAACTAAAGATCTGATTGGTTGAAGACTATGACAATCAACAATATCGTCCCCATTCACTTAAACTGCACATGGATTCACTTGTGAGTCTGCAGGCCTCGGGCCTCTGTTCTTACCTAGAGACACAGAGGTGAAATCTGATTGGATAAAAGCTCTACTTAAAACAAGCTGCACTGGAAGCAGAGCAACTGAGGAAGACAGTAGCTGTGCAATGAGAACATAAGATAATGGGGAAAATATTATTATAAATTATAATACATGTAGTGTATTTAAGAAACATTATTAAATTATAAAATAGATATAACTTTGTGATTGTGTTTAGGCCAGCAGAGGAGGCCTTGCAGGCCCTGACGGCCCACCACTGGCATACATACTCCATATATGCACATACAAACATACATATTCATACACACCCGCATATACATACCCATATCAGTCTTTGATAACTAAAGAAACAACACAGTGAAAAATGTTTTCTATTCGCGCTCATATTTATTTTTTATGTGTAAGAAGTAAAAGAACTTCACAACATGAACCAAAGGACGGTCAGAGAGGAACCATGAATGAACTCAGAAAGGAGTGAAGGGTAGATTTGGTGTTGGTATTCATTAGTATTTGTGATAGTCTATTATTGTTATGATGTAATGGTGGGGGTCACATGATACAGTTGGTATAATTAGCTGTTCACCTCTGCCTGTTGAAAAGCGGGTCAGCGGGTCAGCGAACATTTTGTTGACCGCCACTTTCTTTTGATCACTGTGATCAATATTCTGTGACCTTTATAATAACTGGATCTCAATCCATCACTTGAGTCAGACAAAGCAAAGCAAACCTCAAACTGTCAGTGACTTTCAGTTTGTTTCCTGATGTCGCTATTTAGTCAAGAAAAAGAAGGCTTGAGAAGAACCATCACTGGAAGAGGACGGAACTAATCAATGTATAATGACGACTATAATAAAGTTGAAGTTTAATCATGGAGATAAATCACAGCTTTTATGGGCGACAGCTTCAGTCGTCCCAGCCAATCACAGACAGGTGAGCCTTAGAGGTGCATGTGCACCTTAAGCTGCATGTTAAGAAGGAATGCAGTCTTGTATTCACTGCTGTTTATATCTCATCTTTCAAGTTGCTGCTGCTTTGCTGATGTGGGAATGTGATGCTTGATGGATGAATTTCATTTTGGTTTTTTTTAATAGCGTTTTAAATACACAAACAGTGTATTGAAAAAAATCAAAAAGGAAATTAGAGGAAAATGAGTCAAATAAATGCTGCTGTTGCTAGTTTTTAAATGGAGCCTAAAAAGAAACTAAACTCACTGCCTTGGTGAATAAAATCAAAAAGCTCCAGCAGAAACTAAAATATTGTGAATAAAATGAAAGGGCTCATACCAAAAAGAAAGGAAAGGAGACCCATGTTGAGAGTTTAAGTGAACTGTGCGAAAATGGCACCATGTCATTACATTACATTACATTACAGTCATTTAGCAGACGCTTTTATCCAAAGTGACTTACAATAAGTGTATTCAACATCGGTTTTCGAGAGAACAACTAGTCACCAGAAGTAATAAGTGCATGTCCTTTCCTCAAACAAGCATCTAAGAGCATAAACCAGAGCCAACGTACAGTGCAGAAACAAACGAATGCAATAAGTGCCACAAACTAATATAAAAACAATAAGTGCAATAAGCTAGTATGAATACAATAGATGCTAAGTAAGTGCTAAGCGGAAGGGTAGGCCTTCTTGAAGAGGTGAGTTTTCAGCCTGCGCCGAAAGATGGGCAGCGACTCTGCCGTGACGTCAGTGGGGAGTTCATTCCACCACTGTGGGGCCAGGACAGAAAACAGCCGCGACCGGGTCGATCGGCCGCACGGACCTCTGAGCGACGGGGCAACCAGTCGCCCCGAGGTAGCAGAGCGAAGTGGTCGGGCCGGGGATGTCATGTAACACGATGGACCAAATAAACAAAGTGACCGGTTTCTAGCATTGTGGAAGACAGGGACACATGTCAAAGGGATGTTAAACATGGCTGAATTAATCTGATGAACCTCTAGTACCAATGAATGCAATGTCCATAATCATGACAGAGGATGTCCAAGATGATGTAAAACCAAGCAACAGTGTGTCCAATGTGGGAAGAAGAACAAGACCTAAGGAGATGATTGAACCTCGATTCATTCATCCTGTTACCTCATGAACCCAAAGCAACATTTGCTGGTAAAGAGAACACACATATGCAATATGGAGATACCTTGAATGCTAATTTTGGGGCCAAATATGAGGATGAAAACAACACTTTGGGCATTATAAGAATGAAAGATTCTAACATGTGACTATTGAAGGTTCAATTGTGAAAAAAATGAAAATATGCATGTGTCACAGCTCTGCCCCTTCTCTCCTGTCTCTTTATCTCCCACTCACCTCACTCCCCTCACTCCCCTATCAGCTCATTCAGTGCACCTGTCAGCCTCCCTCCTCATCACCTCACTCCCCTCACCTGTTCCCTCACCTGCCTCTGATTGAGCCACTTTATAAACTCCTGCCTCTCAGTCACTCTTTGCCAGATTATTGTCACGTCAACCCACCCGTTTGGCTCGTCCTGCTCCCGGTTTCCCGGTCTGTCTCGTCCTGCCTGGTTCCCCTCGTCTCTTGTCTCGTCCTTGGATTCCCTGCTGTGTTCCAGTAAAGATTCCTGTTTTGTTCGTGACTCATTAGAACCTGTTTCTCACTGCATTTGACTGTCTGCTCTTGAGTCCTGTGTGTTTTAATTTTTAGACTTTTTTTCACTCTTTCCTCTCTTCTTTTTGTTTAACGTTTGGTTTAAGTTACGGTCAGACAATGGACCGTAACTTTTTCTCAACTTTTCCGTTACTTTTCTCCCTCTTTGTAACGGAGAGTGTGAGGAATTTAGGTTTAGAAGTGTTTTTTAGTAGGATTTATAGCACCCCTAGAGGTGGATAGTACAACTTTAGCAAGTATGTGGAATGCCACTTTATACTAAAAAATGTCAAAGAATTTGGAACGTCACAAGAATACTTATCAAATGTATAATATGTTTACAGTATGTTTCCCATAGAAGTGTTGAGCCATAAAAGACAATCATTGAATGTATTAAACTGTGAAGAATAGTCAATAGGGACAGACAGGGATTTTGAGACCACCATGACCAGAGAAGGAAGTGAAATCTGGGCCTAACAGAAGCAGAGTGACGCGCAGAAGGAGGGACAGACCAAGCCAATGGGTCAGAAGATGACGCTCAGGTGGTCGAAACCAGGAGGGATTTCATTAGGGACTAATGGATTTCGGCCAATCACTGAAGCTGATAGACATTTTCAAACAATAAGACAAGAATCAGATCACTTGGGACCTCTGGGCAGCTAACTAGCTGAGCTGGACGGTGTGGGGGATTTCATTTGATCTCTGTTTCATGAAACATATTTCTATCGATAGTGTAATTCAGATTGTAACTGTTTAGCCTCTGTAATTATTAAATACTTTTTTTTGATTATAAACCGGATCCAGCTGACTTTTTGGCACGCAGCAGCGAGAGATGTGCGGTCTTCCACCGTTCCGAGAGGTTCTACTCCTAACAAGAGCCACACACAATGAGTGGGGCCATTGTTTACTCCCGTGATCAGCTGATCGCGCTGAGTGAGCCGCGGCTGCTGCCTGGCGCCAGGCCTGAGATCCAGGAAGAACTGCGGAGAAGACGCCGGGGCTGCAGGTCTGGCGCAAAGAGGAGGAAGTACAAACCTTCGGTACCGGCGATTCTATTGGGGAACTTGAGGTCTTTGGCAAATATGACGGACGAGCTCGGCGCGCTGGTAAAGACCGGGAGGGACTTCCGTGAGTGCAGCGTCATGTGTTTCACGGAGACATGGCTGCGCGCGGATTTCCCGGACCACAGTGCGTCGGTGCCCGGCTTCAGGACTGTTCCGGCGGACAGAGACGTTATACAGAGCGGTAAGAAGAGAGGTGGCGGGATTGCAATGTATGTGAATGAGAGGTGGTGCAATCACGACCGTGTGTGTGTGTGTGTGTGTGTGAAGGAACGCTTCTGTAGCCCGGACATTGAACTACTGTTAGCCGTTGGGATTCGTCATTATTTGCGAGGGAGTTCTCATCCGCCATTGCTGTCGCTGTGTACGTCCCTCCATCAGCTGACACTGGGGCAGCAGTGGACACAATCCACTCCACTGTGTCTGGACTGCAGAGTCAACACCCTGGTGCATTTTGGCTATTACTGGAGACTTTAACCACACCACCCTGGATAAAGCCCTGCCAACTTTTCAGCAGTATGTTGACTGCCCCACAAGGAACAATAAAACTCTGGACCTCTGTAGGCTAATGCAAAGGATGCATACAGTGCTACTGCCCTCCCCCTCTTGGTAGGTCTGATCACAACCTGGTCCTGTTAACAACCAAGTATGTTCCTCTGGTGCAGAGGCTGCCTGTGACCACCAGGACTGTGAGGAGGTGGTCTAAGGAGGCTAATGACGCCCTGCAGGACTGCTTTGAGTCAACGGACTGGGCTGTGCTGTGTGGACCACGTGGGGAGGACATCAACAGCATGACGGACTGTATCACAGAATACATAAAATTCTGTGAACAAACCACCATTCCATCCCGGACTGTACACTGCTTCCCCAACAACAAGCCATGGATCACCAGTGACCTGAATGCTCTTCTTAATAAGATGAAAGCAGCCTTCAGGTCTAGGGACAGGGATGAACTCAGGAGAGTCCAGCGCGACCTGAAGGTGAAGCTCAGGGAGTGCAAGGACTCCTGCTGGAGGCCAAACTCCAGCACAACAACAAGAGGGAGGTGTGGACCGGGATGAAGCAGATAACTGGCTTCAAGGTTGCAGGGAGACAACCAGGGAGCTCCCTGGAGAGGGCAAATGACCTAAACTGTTTCTTCAATAGGTTTAGTACACAGCCCTCATCTGTCTCCTCCACACACCTCACAAGCACCTCTGTCCCCCCTGATGAGCTGCATGGACACAGAGCCCTCTACTTCAAAGGGCTCTTCCACCACTGACACCATGACCACCCTCCCCCCCTCTCTGTGAGGGCTGGCCAGGTTAGGAGACAGCTGGAGAGACTCCGACAAGGCTGCGGGACCTGACAGCATCAGCCCCAGGGTCCTGAAGACATGTGTC
This sequence comes from Anarhichas minor, assembly GCF_050575085.1. NCBI lineage: Eukaryota > Metazoa > Chordata > Actinopteri > Perciformes > Anarhichadidae > Anarhichas > Anarhichas minor. The sequence continues at coordinate 1,043,322 of NW_027466493.1, read as the reverse complement.
ATCCAGCTGTCTGATGTCCTGCAACACCTCTTCAACCTAAGGAGGAAGTCCTGGTGCTGTGGAAGACGTCGTGCCTGGTTCCTGTACCAAAGAAGACGACTCCATCTGGCCTCAACGACTACCGACCAGTTGCCCTCACATCACTTGTGATGAAGGTGCTGGAGAGGCTGGTCTTGGCCCACCTCTGACCGCAGGTGAAATCCTCACTGGACCCTCTGCAATTTGCATGTGGGAGTGGACGACGCCATCATCTACCTGCTGCAACGAGCTCAGTCACACCTGGATGGATCCGGTGGCTCTGTGAGAATCACTTTTTTTGATTTCTCCAGTGCATTTAACACTATCCAACCAGTGCTGCTGAGTGAGAAGCTGCGGGCGGTGGGGGTTAACGCGTCCACCGTCTCCTGGATCACTGACTACCTCACAGGCAGACCACAGTTTGTCCAACTGGGTCTGAAACGGTGGTCAGTGATACTGGAGCCCCACAGGGAACTGTTCTGTCTCCTTTCCTCTTCACCACTGACTTCCAGTACAACTCAGGGTCATGCCATCTGCAGAAGTTCTCTGATGACTCTGCAGTGGTCAGGGATATAAGTAGGGATGGGTATCGTTTGGGTTTTTTCCGATACCGGTGCTAAAACGATACTTTTAAAACGATACCGGTGCCTGAACCGATACTTTTTTCTTCAAATTGAACAATATATTAACTGTTTAAAGTATACTATAAATATAAATAAATACAAAACACTTGGCTTCAAACTACAGCTTCAAACTTTTTAACTTCAAACTATGAACAATATATTAACTGTTAACAGTTTACAGTATACTTAAGCAGTAGCTTTAATATGCTTGTTTATATATTATTATTTGTACAACTTGTTTGTTATGAAGATTTTGTTTGGTTTTATATGTGATAGGAACCATTGTTACGTCCAATGTTGCTCTGGGGACATATTTAGCAGGTGCCAGTGTTGGCAACTTGGTGACTTTTTCGCTAAATCTGGCGACTTTCCAAACCCTCATGGCTACTTTTTTTTGTCAAAAGCTACTAGTGACAAAACTAGCGACTTGTTCTGGTGTTATTGGAACATTTTCTGGTGTTTTGACTCGTTAATGCACGTACGTTCTGCACTGTCGTGAACGAGCAGCGGGAGCTGCCGTGAGCCCCTCCGCCGCCGCCCACAGAATCCTCGCGCAGCAGTCAGAGCAGAGAGGAGACGCACTCTTGGCAGATTGTGTATCTATAGGTGTTGGCTTCATTTTTACACGAAACAAATAATAACCGTGGCGGTGGGGTCATAATGAGATGTTTCAGCTGCAGAACAGCAGTGAAGGCCCAGGTATAAAATGCACGGCCCGCCACTGCATCAGAGTAGTGTAAAAATAGTATTTCAATCGGCTCAGGCACCGAAAGGAAGCACCGAAATCTGCGTTGCGTTTCGGTCCGGTAGATACCGGTCGTATAGGCACTGGTGCCAATATGGCACCGATTTTCGGTACCCAACCCTAGATATAAGGGATGGATGGGAGGAGTACAGGGCAGTAGTGGAAGACTTTGTGGAGTGGGCCGGTAGAAATCACCTGCGTCTGAACGTGGCCAAGACCAGAGAGATGGTGGTCGACTTCAGGAGGACTTCAGGAGGAAGACGACGGCTCCACAACCGCTGAGAGTTCTGGGAGAGGATGTGGACATGGTGGAGGAGTACAAGTACCTGGGGCTCTCCATCGACAGCAGACTGAACTGATAGACCAACATCAACGCTGTGTACAAGAAGGGGATGAGTCGACTCTTTTTCTTGAGGAAACTTCGATCCTTCAACGTGTGCAGCAAGATGTTGGAGATGTTCTACCAGTCTGTTGTGGCCAGTGCACTTTACTTCGCCATAGTCTGCTGGGGGAGCAGCATTGGAGCCGGAGACACCAACAGACTTAACAAACTGGTTAAGAATGCCGGCTCCATCATTGGCTGCAAACAAGACATTCAGGAAACGATGGTGGAGAGGAGGACACTGAAGAAATTATTATCCATATTGGATAACCCGGACCATCCTCTCCACCACCTACTGCAGGGACAGCGGAGCACGTTCTCCAACAGACTGATCCAGCTCCGCTGTCACAAGGACCGATACAGAGAACATTCCTGACAACTGTAATAAGACTGTACAACAAATCACCTCTGGCCAGATCATCCTTCACACACCGCTACACTGTTGTTTGCTGTGGTTGATCTTTGCACTACTGTTTAGTTTACCAAGTTAGTTAATTTATTACTATTCTATTTCATTGTATATACTGTGCATTTTTATTGTTATTTTCTTTATATTTAATATGTTCTACTCTGTTATTGTATTGTATAGTTTTCAATATTTTAGTTCGTTTGCTGAAGTATATCTTTGCTGCTGAAACAAACAAATTTCCCCCTGGGGATGAATAAAGTATCTATCTAGTGATTAATTGACCCATAAAGTTCAGATGAATTTGAAGTATTGAAAGAAATCACTGCCAGTTCAAGTGTAAAAACTGAAAGACAATATCAGCTGAAGTATCTGCAGAAAAACTCTTAGTTAAAGAATATGACACCAAAGCAGTTGTATTGTCATTAGAACAGAACTGGAGAAGTAGAGAACAGTGTCATCAGCATATTGGTGGATCCTCACAATATCAATCATAAAGCTAGGAAATAAAGCATGACACATTTGGGCTGTTGAAGGAATTAAGAAGACGTGTTCTCCTTCACTGAACTCAAGGAATGGAATGGGTTTATGCATTATAAAAAGCGTGCGGTTGACAACGATGTTGACATGAAGAACAAAGCATTAACTAAATAAATTCCTCTCCTTATTAGACAACCAGAAACCAGCTCCTCACCTCTAATGAGGATTGCGACACATTGCAGCTGTCCGTAAAAAGCAGCTTCATGAAGAGCAATCCAGCCATCATTATCCGGCGCCATCAGACTGCTGGACTTCTGTCCAACCAAAGCCATCAGAGCCTCTGCATCTCCGTTCATAATCAGGGACTGCAGATGACTCAACTGTCTGAAATAAAAACAGAAGGAATAAGCATTTTTGAAGAACAGGAACAGGAAAAAATTAGAAACGAATTAACTAATTAACATCTAAACAACTGCATGCAAACATCCAACTTTTGTTGAAGGACTCAGGTCTGTAAGTAATGATTGGGTAACCAACAGATGCTAAATCCTTAATCTACCAGACTGAAGAGTGTGGAGGACCACACATGGTTAGGAGCAGGTATCTGATGAAACATCTTACTCTGTTGGGAGTGAATACAAAAGTCCAACTGGTTAGTCATCATAAATGAAGCAGAGAGAACCTCTGAGGACAATGAGTTATGTGCTTTGAAACTAATGTACCAACAGACGGTGTAACAACCTACGCCCTTACTCCAGGTCCTGGCCCATCAATCTGTCTGAGTGGGCTCATCGTCCACCCAGAGAGAGGGCGACAACGAGCTCATCGTCCACCCAGAGAGAGGGCGACAACGAGCTCGTCGTCCACCCAGAGAGAGGGCGACAACGAGCTCGTCGTCCCACCAGTTGTTGACTGTTTGCAGATATTGTCTATTTACAGAAGTTTTGACCTCGTATCTGGTCTGTTCGGTCTCAACTGACTCACCTCTTTGGGGCTTCATAGAGGAACTGGCCTGTTGGGGGGTTTGCACAGTGAGGGACATCGGGGGGGTCTGGAGGTGGAGGTTGGGATGGAGGGACATAGTTCAGGTGTCTGGGGGGTTCAGGAAGTCTCTGTCTGGGGTTTGATCCACTGAGCACAATGGGGGCTGAGGATGATGATGTGCTCTGATCACAAAGGCTTCTCTCCACAGCGATTTGTAGCAGCTCCTCATCAGTCAGCTGACTGTAAACACTGTAGTCGTCCAGGTTCATGTTGGATCTATCACTCAGAAAAAGAAAACTGTTCAGAAAACCTTCAGACTGAAGTCTCCTTGATATCTAGCAGCAGTGTTCCCCATTAAATCCACAGTTATAAATCAGTGCTCTGCATGGAAACAGCAGCCGGTTATTTGAGGCTCAACCTGCTGCTAAATGTGAGATCAGTGAATGAAGTTATGGAGGTCAGTGGTGTTTCTTTCTCTGTCCTCCAGCCAAAGTATTCAGACTCACTGAGAGCTGACCATCAGCCTTCAGACAAGAGATCACAACACCACAACACACTTCTAATGTGTCGTCAACACAAACACATCGATGATCATATTCTCTACTTTATACTATAAATACAATTCACTTTGACTCTTTTACCTGTGACTCAATCAGCTCCTTCACCTTCACAACAATAAATAAGATATTATAATAAACACATCAAATAATGACTTCATAATAAAAACAAACATCATAACATTGGAATACATAACTCAACACAACAAAGACACAATGATAATACAATATTACATCAGTAATAAGTAACAGTACAACATTGCAGAAGTAAACAACATACAAAAGATTGACAGTGTGAAGAGTTCATGTTTAAAGTTTTCAGTAGACACATATGTGAGTAAGCAGCTTTATTTCTGAGAAGCAGGACAACGAACAGGTGATGAAACACAAAGCGTCTTACTGTGAAACGCTCCAGTGCTCCTCTCTGGTCTCTTCTGCAGCAGCAGGTCTGTGTTGGACTTTAAGGGTCTGCTGGTTTCATGTCTTCACATGCTGCCAGCAGCTGACACCGACGCTCTGCTGGCCGAAGGTCAAAGACAGTTAAGTGTGTCTAGGACCTGATGAAGTTATTCTCACATAGAACTGTTGGTCAGCTGAGCGGAATCTAAATTTTTACTGAATTACCTCTATAATAATTATAATAATCTCAATCTAATAATTCTAAAATGAGAATTAATCTCCAAACATTAAAGTCCAAAATATGAATGAAAAAATAAAAAGATGGACAATATCAGAAACATCTGATTATACGATTTGTTGATCGACGGATCAGCTAATATTTTGTTAATCCTTTTTAAGCCATTCCTCAATAATGATTTAAAAAAGACAATTATTCTCTGAAATGTGAAGATCTCCAGATCTTGAAAAAAGTTCATAAAACCACACACATAGTTCAGAGGGTTGAGGGATAAACTGGTCGTATACAGTTAGAGGATAAAGCCAAACACAGAGAGACAGGAGCAGAAGGATTTATGAAGAGATTTAATCATTAAACTAAAAAAGTCCAAAACAAAATTTGCCAAGCAAGAAGGTCCAAAAACGTGTAACAAGAAAAACAAGGAACGAGCAAAACAGGATCAGGATCTCAAAAAAAACAATCACGGGGGAAAACTGGAAAACACAGGAGAGCTGAGCTGAGCAGGATTAACACAAGGAACATATCATCATAATCACAGCAGACGAACCCACACTGAGACACACAGGATTTACGTACACAGGTGAGCTGCAGGTCGAGGAGACACAGGTGGGATCAATCAGGGCCAGACAATCACACAGGAGGGAAAACATACAAAGGCAGGAAGTGAAGAGAACACAGGACAAAAGAGGCAGGGAACTTCAATTTAAAAATAAAAAATAAACTAAACAAAACCCAAGACCATGACAGGTGCAGATCAATCGATAAATACTGCGTTAGTATTATTTAATTGTATTATTTATTTCATTTATTAGTCACTGTACGGATTATTAACACTATGAGAGTGAAGGAATATGACTGGTGGTTTGAAAAAAATTTAAGTATGCACAATGAAAGTAATGAAGTGTAGCGATAGCACCGCCTCTAAAGTATTAACTTAAACAAAGGTAGTTTAGTTTAAAACTACATTCCAGCTGCAAAGTTTCAAAGTTGTTAAAAAAAGTTTCTGTTTATCAAAAGAATGTCTGATAAACTTTGAGAGAAAATGTAACTACTTTTGTTAAATATGAAAGAAAGAAGATGATGTGGTGGTTTATTCCTCTCTTTTCCTGTTTGAGTGAAGCTACACCTGTAGAAATCGTCCTGAGGGGGCGCTAGAGAGTAATTTAATAAAAAGGGTTCATCCTCTGGAGAGAGGGAATGAGGCTGGGACATTCTCAGATCATCTCAAACTGTCACAGTCTCTGTGAGGAACCTCAGGGTTCTCCCTGTGGTTCTCCACTTTTTCTCTTTAAAGCTCTGTAGTTTGTCACTAAAGAGAGACAACGTTTGATATTGTGAAAGTATTTCTACAAAGTGACCAAATGAAATGTGGTCTATATGAAGACTTTATGACTATATGAAATGTGGTCTACATGAAGACTTTATGACTATATGAAATGTGGTCTACATGAAGACTTTATGACTATATGAAATGTGGTCTACATGAAGACTTTATGACTATATGAAATGTGGTCTATATGAAGACTTTATGACTATATGAAATGTGGTCCACATGAAGACTTTATGACTATATGAAATGTGGTCTACATGAAGACTTTATGACTATATGAAATGTGGTCTACATGAAGACTTTATGACTATATGAAATGTGGTCTATATGAAGACTTTATGACTATATGAAATGTGGTCCACATGAAGACTTTATGACTATATGAAATGTGGTCTACATGAAGACTTTATGACTATATGAAATGTGGTCTACATGAAGACTTTATGACTATATGAAATGTGGTCTATATGAAGACTTTATGACTATATGAAATGTGGTCTACATGAAGACTTTATGACTATATGAAATGTGGTCTACATGAAGACTTTATGACTATATGCAATGTGGTCTATGGGAGCAGTTCTACATAAGACATCTTGAAAGAGGGTCTAAATGTTTAACCAACGTCTTCAAACAGAGAAAACTCTGAAATGCTCAGTGGGATGTATTATTGTTGGAATGCTGTTTTTTTGAATGGGTTTCTATGGAGAAAATGTTCAAATCCTCTTGAACTTTCAAATCCTTCTACTTCCTCATACTTTCAGCTACAGACACCATTTCAACTTTAAAATGTTCAGAAAACCCTGAACTATTGCCGCATAATTCAGCTTTTTGATATCTTTTAAACTTTTTGAACTGCAGCAATTTAACTTTTATGATTTTTTCAGTCCTTTTCTGACTTTATAATGGGTGTGTATTGTGCAGCTTAGAGTGCGTGATGTCACCGCTAGAGTGAAGAGCAGCTTCAGAATCTTGTGAAAAAAAGATTTGTATTTTGCCACTGTGTCCACAATCTTCACTCTTCATGTATCATTTTTGATGGAGAATTAGCTAATCTTGTCCTTGTTGTAGACAAATCTCTATGGAATCCCACAGATTTACACATTTGGCTCAAGGAGCAGTAGAGCGACATGAACTCCAATCAACTGCTCCATTAGACTCCATGTTAAATCTCACCACTCATTTCTCAAAGAAAGCAGACGGTACCAGTTTTGTATATTGCGCTGGAGCTCACATTTTTAACACCACAAACATAAAAAACACATCTCCGCGATTGGCAGAGTCTTATCTCTCTCATGGTATCCATATTTTGTTGATTAGTCTCATGGTTTTGGTATAAAGGGCATATGTTTGACAGGTAGTTTTGTTGGAAATCACTGGTTACTCTCTCTCTTAATTAGCCTCTAACACAGGTGCTCCAATCACCAACATGCACCCAAGCACACAGGTGTTTATATGAGCTCATTAGTGATGTTGATAAACACACAGAGGCACTGAGACACACACACACACACTCCTCTCCCTCTATCTGTCTGTCTGTCTGTCTGTCTGTCTCTGTCTCTCTGTCACTCTGTGTGTGTGTGTCTCTCTCTCATACAGTCATTTAGGTCTTGGAGACTTTTAGAGCACCCCCCCCCCCCCCCCCCCCATTTTAAAATAAAAGCGCACACACATGATTTAGAGATATAGGTGATGCAGCTCAGCCAATCAAATATGGGTATTCTGATAAGTTTCCTGATTCGAGTGACATTTACACACACCGCGACACAAGAGGGAGAGACAAGGAAAGACATGGCAGAGCAGGACAATAGTCATGTAAGCTGTAAAAGATAAAACATAGGACAATCTCCAAATGAGAAAGATTGCCAGATCAGTCTCTCTCTCTCTCTCTCTCTCTCTCTCTCTCTCTCTCTCTCTCACACACATAGTCATTCAGGTCTTAGAGATTTTAAGAGGACTCCCCCCCCCACACACACCCCATTTCAAAATAAAAGCCCCAAAGACTGAATTCTAACTGAAATGCTTGTGATGAAGCCTGTCATTCAATAACCTGTTTATGTGTGTCAAACATTAAGAGTATGTCTCCTCCTCCTCTCTCCCCCACCCAGTCCCACCCTTTCAAAATAAAAGCCTCATTGATAAACTGTATTTAAACGTTAAGCTCAAAATTAGGCTTTTTTGTTGAAATAATGAATGCTCTTACTAATACTGCGACAACTACTACTGCTGCTGCTAATATTTCTAGTATTACTACTACTACTACTACTGCAACTTTTGCTGTTGCTAATATTACTTCTACTGCTACTGCTATTACTGCTACCATCAATATTATTACTACCACTACTGCTATTACTACCACTACTACTATTACTTATACTACAACTGCTACTACTACTGCTATTGCTGCTACTACCAGTACTAATACAGCTATTAGTATGACTGCTACTAGTACTACTGCTATTACTGCTACTTCAAAAACTGACTTTGCTATTACTGATACTACTACTTCTACTACTTCTTCTTCTAATTACTAATACTTCTGCTAATACTTCTACTACAACTACAACTTCTACTACTACTGCTACTACAAATATCACTAGTGCTACAACTCGTACTTATTCTAATGCTACTAATACTTCTACTGCTAATAATACTTCTACTACAACTTCAACTACTACTACAACAAATATCACTACCGCTGAAATTTTTTTAAGCTACAGAAACCGTTCGAATATCAACATGTTCAGCTCTTTCAGGAGAGGGTGAAATGACTTCATATTTGTAATCTTTCAACTTTTTAAATTATTAAGCTTTTTGCAATTTCTTTTGAAAGGGATCTCTATGGAGAAAATCTTCAAATCCTGTTAAACTTCTTCAACTTTCAAAGCCTTCTTCTTCTCATACCTTCAGCTACAGACACCATAGTTAGACATTTCAACTACAAGGGTTTTCAGCAGTGCAGTTTAAATGCTTTCAGGCTCCAACATTTTCCAGACGGGTAGTCTCCCATTTCTTAATTTTCAGCAATTTTTTTACAATTAATTTCAGCTTTCAGCATTCCAACGCATTTTCAGCAGGAAATGCATTTTCTAGTTATTATTATTATTTATACTTCATGAGCTGATCAACAGAACAATAAGTGACAGCCAGAAGATAACGGCAGCATACAACAGTATGACTGTGGAATAAAGAGGGAAAATATTTAGAACTAAATCAAATAAAAACACGGTCCTGAAGTAAAGTTCTTGAACATTTGGATCATGAACTCTCTGATCCTAAAACTGTGAATGAGTTTGGTCTCCTACAACCAGCCGTCACCATGGAAACCGGTTCAGCTGCTGCACTGCAGGGCGTTATCCCGGGTTAGTCCGGTTCTGGTCCGGGTTCAGCCCGGTTCTGGTCATCCAGACTTTATCCCCAGTCAGCTTCACAAATCTTCATTCATATTTCTGACTATTCTACCGATCACAGATCGAACCGGACCTGCAGTAGCTTAGAGACCGTGAAAGAGGGTCTGAAGTCCGGATCGATGAGCTTTACGTTGATCCGGTAACGTGTGTAACGTGTGTAACGGGTGTAACGTCCTCCGTGTTTGTCAGTGATAAAGGCTGCTGGTTCACTCAGCGTGGGCCGACATGAGTCGGCGATGTTTCAGGGTTTCCGCACTGCGAGCTTTAACCGACACAGACGCGTTAAAGCGCAACAGATGTAGCGCAGTCCGGCGTGACGCTCCTAACGGACAGCACGGAACCATAGAACCGGGTCCGGACTGGACCTGAACGAGCCTTTGTAGGGGTGCTGGATGTCCGCCGAAGAGAGAAACACATCCACTGTCTCCGTTACATGTGTGATGTTCACGGATTGTTACATTCTTAGTCCCGTTAAACAGTGAAAACGTTCAGTAACGAGACTTTAGGACCGAGTCCGGTGTGACTGGAGTGTTTTAACGGCCTGAGAGGAACAGATCCTCCGGTAACTACGAAGGTTTGTTTCTTATGCACAATCTGCTTCAAGGTTGTTGTGTCGGAGAGAGACAGAGAGAGGATCTGGGTCGGGATCGGATCACCTGGTGGTCTCACTGAAACCAACCTGGGTATTCTATTCAACAGATGCTCCTCAGGAAAGTGGAGATTTGACTGAACTAATCGCAGCCCGGAGGACTTAATATGCTCCGAATAGAAGAATGGACCGCGGTGATCTGTGAAGTGTTCACTTTGAATCTCTGACCGGTCGCTACGTTCACAGAAGAGCGAAGATTTCTTCAATCATCAGAATTGTGAACGGAGTCTGGCGTGACGGACACAGAGCGGGGATCTCCTTGGAAACAGCCCCCTGCCTCTCTCTCCTCCTCTCAGGGATGCTTGTCTCTCACATCTCCCACTAACACCCAGTGTGGTACTGGGAGCCTTCCAGTGACCAGATGTTCTCCAGCAGCAGGATGACGGTGAACCAGTCCAGCCTGCTGTACGGACCGCTGGAGGAGCTGCAGGAGCTGGCCTTCATCGAGAGGCCGATCCGCAGGAGTCTCAAGGTCTGTAACCTCTTTATGATGATAATAATAATAATAATAATAAACATGATGAACATGAATAACATGACGTTGCTTCTCTTCGTCATCACCACTCATGTGAATGTGTAGTGATGAAGATGAAGATGAGAATGTGACATGTGTGAGTCAGTGGGAGGAAGATGAGCAGAGGGGAGACCCGCTATCTGCGCAGCATGACGCAGTTTCTGTCTGTCTGTCTGACCGTCTGTCTCACTTCAGACAGACAGACAGACAGCTGGTCTCCCGTTCTTCTGTCACTGTCAAATCCATCGATATTAATAATCAATGAGTCACACCAAATCTATCATTTATAATCTAGAATTTACATTTATTGTTTTTAATATCGTTCACATATTAACATATTAACGTATTAACATATCAATACATTAACATATAAACATATTAACATATTGATACATTAGCATATACAGATATAAAAAACTGATATCTTTCACATATTAGCATATTAACATTTTAGATCAGGGGTCTTCAACGTTTTTCAGGCCAAGGACCCCCGAACTGATAGAGAGATGGAGCAGGGACCCCCGACTATATATATTGTATACAACATATAAACATATTAACATATTAGAATATTAGCATATTCATACATTAACATATAGACATATTAACATATTAACATCATTCATCCTCAATAATCAGTTCATGCTCATAAATGGTTCTATAATAAATGAACGTTCAGTATTTGTTATATCTTTTATGATTATAACTGTTTTACTTCATTATCATCAATTAACTGAATAAACAACACTGATGATAATAAATCATAAACACAGTTATTATATCTTTATACACTGATTATATCTGATAAATGTAAACCTGACAAACCAAAAGTTATTTACTGTTTATTAATATTAAATTAATAGTGAACAATTAATCACTGATATCAGATGATATTAATGATTATAAAACATATTTACTTATGTGAAGAATCATCATTTATGTTTCAACTGTTTAATAATTATTATTAATAATTATTATTAATAAACCTCAAGCTGAAGTGGGCGGGGCCAAGAGCTGATTCGTTTTCTTCTTCTTCTCTCACTGAGAACTATGTGGGAGAAGGGGTGGGGCTTAATGTTGATGATGACGTTAGGGGGCGGGGTCTGTGAGTCTTCTTATGGGCGGAAACCCGACGTCAGGACGACGCAGTCACACAACCCCATTTCTTCCTGCTCACACACACACAGACACATTTATTTTCAATGTAGATGTCTGATCTCTCTCTCTCTCTCTCTCTCTCTATATATATATATATATATATATATTTATATATATTTATACACACACAGACACACACACAGAGTATATTATGTAACAGATGACCCTCATTAAAGGGTTAACCTCACTGACTTTCTCTGGAAGGTATTTTTGATTAATTTGGTCTCATTGTTAAATCATGTTAACAATGAGACAATGAGCTGATATGATTCATATCATATCATATTATATTATATTAAGATTATGAATTTAAAAACTGTTACAATCTGTGGGTTTAATTATCAAAATGTGTTTGTTGTTTCAGACCGCAGAGGAGATTGATCAGCTGACTGTGGATGAAGACCTGAACGACATTGAGAGAGCCGTCTACCTGCTCAGGTAAGAGCTGAATACCTGTTCAGGTAAGAGCTGAATACTTGTTCAGGTAAGAGCTGAATACCTGTTCAGGTAAGAGCTGAATAATTGCTCAGGTAAGAGCTGAATACCTGCTCAGGTAAGAGCTGAATATCTGTTCAGATAAGAGCTGAATACCTGCTCAGGTAAGAGCTGAATACTTGTTCAGGTAAGAGCTGAATACCTGCTCAGGTAAGAGCTGAATACCTGTTCAGATAAGAGCTGAATACCTGTTCAGGTAAGAGCTGAATACCTGCTCAGGTAAGAGCTGAATATCTGTTCAGGTAAGAGCTGAATACTTGTTCAGGTAAGAGCTGAATACCTGTTCAGGTAAGAGCTGATTACCTGTTCAGGTAAGAGCTGAATATCTGTTCAGGTAAGAGCTGAATATCTGTTCAGGTAAGAGCTGAAAAAAACCCAACATTAGCATAAAGATCAACACAGCCAAGTTAGCCCCTTTAAGCATGACCTAAGCTTAGTTAGCGACCGCTACACATTTGTTTTAAGTCGATGAAGATTCAAGTAGTTGGCTATTATGAAATGTTGGGTTTCCATCCTTAGTCTTATAAACGCTACATATAAGAGGAAAGTATACTTACATGTGGACACGAAAGCATTTGCATCGTCCATGTTTTTTGTTTTCGTGATCCAACCTGCCAATATTTAGAAATACTGGGAGATGATTTTGATCCTTGACTGAGAAAAGGGAGATTTTATTTTCAGCATTATTCTGATCTAGATTCCAAGTCTTGAAATACCTGATGTCAGATGTGGAGTCCCTCAGGGTTCAATTTTAGGTCCTTGGTTGTTTAATCCATAAATAGTCACTTGAGATGTATATTTCCTCTGTTATCAGTGTGGGTCAGGAGGTGCAGAGAGCGAGCGTCATCAGTAACCTGCCGTGCCTCGTCCGTCAGAATCCAGCTGAGACATTCCGTCGGGTCGTACCAAAGGTCCGGGTATGTACACAGTAAAATTTGTCCGAATTATATCAGTGCTGTCGGTACTACAGGTGGGCAGCAAGTGGACAGTCAATTTGGGAAATGACGGGTGTGTCATTCAGGTAACCTGTCTGTCTGACTCAGGAGGTCTTGAATGGAGCTGGAGCAGAGATCCAGCTGGCAGCGGCGGCGTCGTTCTTAACCATCCTGCAGGACGACATCATCCTGATCCACACTCACACTTTCTCCATCCTGAAGACCGTCCTGCTGCACCTGAACCACCGAGACACAGGTAACATGTACATGAACCACAGACACACAGTTAACATACAATGAACCACAGACACACAGGTAACATGTACATGAACCACAGACACACAGGTAACATACAATGAACCACAGACACACAGGTAACATACAAGGAACCACAGACACACAGGTAACATACAAGGAACCACAGACACACAGGTAACATACAATGAACCACAGACACACAGGTAACATACAATGAACCACAGACACACAGGTAACATATAAGGAACCACAGACACACAGGTAACATACAATGAGCCACAGACACACAGGTAACATAACCTGAACCACAGACACACAGGTAACATACAAGGAACCACAGACACACAGGTAACATACAAGGAACCACAGACACACAGGTAACATACAATGAACCACAGACACACAGGTAACATACAATGAACCACAGACACACAGGTAACATATAAGGAACCACAGACACACAGGTAACATACAATGAACCACAGACACACAGGTAACATAACCTGAACCACAGACACACAGGTAACATACAATGAACCACAGACACACAGGTAACATACAATGAACCACAGACACACAGGTAACATACAATGAACAGTGTATTCTGTGTATTTTCACTTCATTTTACATAAACACACGATTGTAAAATCCCGAAGCACATGAAATCACAGTAGATTACATTGAATTTGTTACATCCTGATACATTTACATTGATAAAAGTAAATAATTAATGTTAATATTGACATTGATCTTGACGTTGATGCTTACGTTGTTGTTGACATTAATATGAAGCTAATATTTAAACCTACATGTTGACATTAATGTTGACGTTGCCGTGTTTATTTGACAGTGGTGAGCAACGCCTGGTTGGAGACCCTGCTGTCGGCCATCAACGCTCTACCCAAAGAGACCATCAAACAGGAGGTAGAGTGATCAAGGTTATTGATTAATACCTTTCACCAGAATTATTAATCAGTATTAGTATAGTTAAAAGTACTACATTATAACATCACTCAAGGCAGGCAACTAGATTTGGGACATGAAATACCCAGCTCACCTCTCTAACTGTCTTTCTGTCTCTTACCTGTCTCTACTTCTCTCTACCTGTCTCTCCAGCTTTTCCAATTAACCTGTCTAATTGCATTGTTTTCCATATCCTGGACCTTCTTCACTCTGTTTACTATTCTTCTCTGTCCATTTCTTTCTGTACCTGTCTGTCTCTCCATGTGTGGAAGGCACTGTAACTCGCTGTCTCGCTGTCTCTCTTTCGCTGTCTCTATCTGTCCTTGTCTACCTGTTCAGGGCTTCTAGTGTATAAACCCCAGCTGTCTCTCTCTTTGTACCTGTCTGTCTTTTTCTCTGCAGGTGCTGAACCCTCTCCTTTATCAGTCTCAGCTGTCTCACTCTCTTCAGGCTCGTCTGGCTAGCTGTCGAATTTTAGGGAAAGTCGCCTGCAAGTTCGACCCTCACATGTGAGCTGCAGTACTACTGTAGCACTACACACTGTGTACTGTGGTACTACACTCACTATATACTGTAATACTACACACACACACACACTGTATACACACACTTTATACTGTACTACTACACACACACTGTATATTGTAACACTACAAACACACTATAAACAGGTGTGTCGTTAGACCTGGTCTCCTACTAACAGGTGTGTCTTTAGACCTGGTCCCCCACTAACAGGTGTGTCTTTAGACCTGGTCCCCTACTACCAGGTGTGTCTTTAGACCTGGTCCCCCACTAACGGGTCTGTCTTTAGACCTGGTCTCCTACTAACAGGTGTGTCTTTAGACCTGGTCCCCCACTAACAGGTGTGTCCTTAGACCTGGTCTCCTACTAACAGGTGTGTCTTTAGACCTGGTCCCAGACTAACAGGTGTGTCTTTAGACCTGGTCTCCTACTAACAGGTGTGTCTTTAGACCTGGTCCCCTACTACCAGGTGTGTCTTTAGACCTGGTCCCCCACTAACAGGTGTGTCTTTAGACCTGGTCCCCTACTACCAGGTGTGTCTTTAGACCTGGTCCCCCACTAACAGGTGTGTCTTTAGACCTGGTCCCCCACTAACAGGTCTGTCTTTAGACCTGGCCCCCCACTAACAGGTGTGTCTTTAGACCTGGTCCCCCACTAACAGGTGTGTTCCTGTGTATCAGAGTGAAGAAGGACCTGCTGCCTCTGGTCCGGTCTCTGTGTCAGGATGTGGAGTTGGAGGTCCGGGCCTGTATGTGCCGTCAGCTGGAGAACATCTCCAGAGCGTCGGGGTAAACTTCACAAACACTGAATGAAACAAACATAAACAAACATCCTGCTGTGATGTCACAGTGTTTCTCCTTCAGGGTGGACGACACCAGGACCGAGCTGCTTCCTGAACTGGTGGAGCTCGCCAGAGACGAGGAGAGCAGCGTCCGCCTCGCCGCCTTCGACACCATCATCAACCTGATGGAGATGATGGACGGTGGTGAGTCAGACTGTGAGCTTTAATATCTACATAAAGTCACATTCTCTAAACACGTCTTCCTCTCTCAGATGACAGACTGCATGTCGTGGTTCCCATGGTGATGTCCGTGTGCGAGGCATCGCAGGCGGACGAAGCCGTCGTGGCGTCTTTGTCGTTCCAGTTTGGGAAAGTCTGCAGCGGACTGGCAGGTGAGACTCTGATGTCACACAGTGGAAACAGTAGAGTCACATTCTACTGAAACCAAAGCAGAGTGAGTTCACATCAAGACGGCGCAGGGGTGGCAGCGGTTAGCAAGAGGTTTCTGGGTTGGACCCGCCGGCCATCTTGGGATCTCCTGTGTGGAGTTTGCATGAGCTTCTCTTAAAGGAGGACCAGGACCGTGACTGTGAGTTCTGGTCCAGGTGTGGAGAGCGTTGCTGTGAGTTCCTGTGTCTCTGATGAGTGCTGGTTGAGTTGCTGTGTCTCTGATGAGTGCTGGTTGAGTTGCTGTGTCTCTGATGAGTGCTGGTTGAGTTGCTGTGTCTCTGATGAGTGCTGGTTGAGTTGCTGTGTCTCTGATGAGTGGTTGAGTTGCTGTGTCTCTGATGGTTGGTGGTTGAGTTCCTGTGTCTCTGATGAGTGCTGGTTGAGTTGCTGTGTCTCTGATGAGTGCTGGTTGAGTTGCTGTGTCTCTGATGAGTGGTTGAGTTGCTGTGTCTCTGATGAGTGCTGGTTGAGTTGCTGTGTCTCTGATGAGTGCTGGTTGAGTTGCTGTGTCTCTGATGAGTGGTTGAGTTGCTGTGTCTCTGATGGTTGGTGGTTGAGTTCCTGTGTCTCTGATGAGTGCTGGTTGAGTTCCTGTGTCTCTGATGAGTGCTGGTTGAGTTGCTGTGTCTCTGATGAGTGCTGGTTGAGTTGCTGTGTCTCTGATGAGTGGTTGAGTTGCTGTGTCTCTGATGAGTGCTGGTTGAGTTGCTGTGTCTCTGATGAGTGGTTGAGTTGCTGTGTCTCTGATGGTTGGTGGTTGAGTTCCTGTGTCTCTGATGAGTGCTGGTTGAGTTCCTGTGTCTCTGATGAGTGCTGGTTGAGTTGCTGTGTCTCTGATGAGTGCTGGTTGAGTTGCTGTGTCTCTGATGAGTGGTTGAGTTGCTGTGTCTCTGATGAGTGCTGGTTGAGTTCCTGTGTCTCTGATGAGTGCTGGTTGAGTTCCTGTGTCTCTGATGAGTGGTTGAGTTGCTGTGTCTCTGATGGTTGCTGGTTGAGTTGCTGTGTCTCTGATGAGTGCTGGTTGAGTTCCTGTGTCTCTGATGAGTGCTGGTTGAGTTGCTGTGTCTCTGATGAGTGCTGGTTGAGTTCCTGTGTCTCTGATGAGTGCTGGTTGCGTTGCTGTGTCTCTGATGAGTCTGGTTGCGTTGCTGTGTCACTGATGATTGCTGGTTGCGTTGCAGGCTCCCTGTCAGACGAGGAGAAGGGCCGGTTGCTGCAGAGGTTTAAGGTTCTGTGTGTCGCTGGGTTGCAGACTGAAGGAAACCAGACTGACTGCAATGAGTCAACACTGATCCGTTGCAACTGTTGCTACAACCTGCCGGTACAATCAGCAACAGAGATTCAGGTTTCAGTTCAACGTTCACTCCACCAGACAACTGGTGTCACTTCCTGTTTGCTCTCCCTCTCCAGGCCATGGTGGTGTTTGCTGACTCGACTCACTTCCTGTCAGAGCTCTACCCGTCTTTCTCCGGTCTTTGCTGTGACCCACAAGTCAGCGTTCGACGAAGTGCTGCAGCCAGTTTCCACCAGGTGAGATAACAGAGACCACATGAACAACCAGTATCCTGGTTATGGGTCTGTTCTCTGAGTCTTTGATTGAAAATGGGGTCAATGAAGTCTAAGGGAGCGTGGTTTAAGGAAGGAACCTGAAGGTTTCATCCTCTTAGCAGGAAGGGGATCAGGACCCTGAAGCAGCTGTTGAGGTATAATATAAATATATAAGGAGTAATATTAAAAAACACAGAAGTCAATTGTTGAATTTTAAAGTTTTTTGACTGTAAATTTGCCGACTGGCAGAATAAAACAACAGCTCTTTATGTAAGTTCATAGTTTGTAAGTCTTAAAGCCGTCTTCTCTGATGTCACATGTTTGACTCCGCCCCTTCCTGTCAGGTGGTGAAGCTGCTGGGTTCAAACGTCCAGCTGGTCCACAAAGAGCTGCTGGCTCTGCTGCAGGATGAAGCTCTGGAGGTCAGTCAGGACGCAACGGGAATGTTGTGGTAGTTTTCTGGTTTTTGGAATGATTTGTAGGTTCTTCTTTAGTTATTTATTTTGTATTTGTTTATTTTGTTCTATTTTGTATTTTGACATTTTTTATTGATGTGCCCAGTTTGCAGCTCATACTTGTAGGAATAGACGCATAGATCCAAACCTTTCAATGCACAAAACGTTGAACAGACCGTGTGTGTAGCTTTTTATTTCTAATGTTGTTTCTCAGAGCTTTGACTGTTGTTATTTCAGGTGTTGGACGCTCTCATGAATCACCTGGAGGAAACTCTGGAGGCGGTTCTGACCAGAGGAGAGAACCTGGTGCTGGACAACAAGGTGGGGAAACCAGCCTCCAACACTGAAATCAGGATTAATATCTGTGTGTTTCTTTTTCCTGTTGCCTCTCTCACCTCGGTTCTCTCATGTCCTCTGATTCTTCTACGTTCCCTTGCGGTTCCTGTGGTTCCTCATCAGTTCCCGGAGCTGCTGTCGGCTCTGCTGTCGGTGGAGCAGAAGGTCGGATGTTCTCTGCGTTGGCGGCTGCATGAGAAGCTGCTGCAGCGTTACAGCTGTCTGGCCCGACTTCTGCCTGGAGAAGTGCTGCACCAGAACTTCTCCCCCCGCATCTTCACCATCCTCACCACTAATGTCAGCAACTACGACACACGACTCAATACAGGTGAACCAGGTGAACAGACAGGTAACCCTCCCCCTACGCTTGTTGCTGTTGCAGAAGGTGTTG
Source organism: Anarhichas minor (assembly GCF_050575085.1). NCBI lineage: Eukaryota > Metazoa > Chordata > Actinopteri > Perciformes > Anarhichadidae > Anarhichas > Anarhichas minor. The sequence goes on along the minus strand of NW_027466493.1, from coordinate 1,024,295 downwards.
CCGGTTCAGAGAGAGGCAGCTCGGACGTTCTGCACATTTCTGCGTTACAACCGCAAACACGAGCAGCGTCAAGAGATGATGGAGCGACTGATCCAAGGTCAGAATACTGTGGTCCTTCAGGTGATCTCATGTATGAACAGGGGACCTCGTAGGTCAGAGTACTGTGGTCCTTCAGGTGGTCTCATGTATGAACAGGTGACCTCGTAGGTCAGAGTACTGTGGCCCTTCAGGTGGTCTCATGTATGAACAGGGGACCTCGTAGACCTCCCTGTGACATCCCTTTGAAAGGCTTTACTTAAATCCATCAAAACCTCCTTCCTCCTACTTCCTGTCTAAGTTGCTGCAGTCAGAAGACTTAAGATCTGTTGATGGTTCTCCTGTTGTTTCAGATCTGGCTCAGGGGCGGAGCTACTGGAACCGCTTGAGGTTCCTCGATGTTTGTGAAACGGCCTCTGAGATTTTCTCCAGAAAATACTTTAACAAATACTTCCTGGTTCCAGCGCTGGAGCTGGTCCACGACCCCGTGGCCAACGTCAGGTAGGTCTGTCAGTGAGACAGGTAGACTCTGTCTCTCTGGCATCAGATGTGACAAACCTGTCTGCTCACCTGTCTGTCTGTTCACCTGTCTGTCTGCACACCTGTCTGTCTGTTCACCTGTCTGTCTGTTCAACTGAATGTCTGCTCACCTGTCTGTCTGTTCACCTGACTGTCTGCTCACCTGTCTGTCTGCTCACCTGACTGTCTGCTCACCTGTCTGTCTGCTCACCTGACTGTCTGCTCACCTGTCTGTCTGTTCACCTGTCTGTCTGTTCACCTGTCTGTCTGTTCACCTGTCTGTCTGCACACCTGTCTGTCTGTTCACCTGTCTGTCTGTTCAACTGACTGTCTGCTCACCTGTCTGTCTGTTCACCTGACTGTCTGCTCACCTGACTGTCTGCTCACCTGACTGTCTGCTCACCTGTCTGTCTATTCACCTGACTGTCTGTTCACCTGTCTGTCTGCTCACCTGTCTGTCAGGTACAAGCTGTGCCAGTTGTTGCCCAGATTGCGTTCATCGCTCCGTCTGCCGGCCGACAAACAGCTGCTGCAGCAGCTCGACTTCTGCGTCCAGAAACTCCTCTGCAGAGAAAAAGACAAGGACGTGGTGGCCACGATCCGCAAGGTAACATCTGGACTAACAGAGACCAGTACAGACCTCCTGTCACTTTCTGCAGGTCTATTAATGTAGTCTACTGAGACCAGTACAGACCCACTATCAGAAGACTGTGAGAAATGTCTCCCGTAGCTGTGCCTACGGTGTATAGATAGATACTAAACTGTAAGTCGCTTTGGATAAAAGCATCTGCTAAATGACTGTAATGTAATGTAATGTAAAATAATAACATGTGTTAAATGTGGTCTTATTGTTTTTCAGACAGTCCTGGAACTGGACAAACTGGACCTGGCAGAGCCTGTAAGCACCTTGTTTTCATAAAGGACTGATCTGTAAATCACAGCTGAGAGTTTGGTTTCACTTTAAACTCGATCTCCATCTAGTATGTTGTGTGTTTGCAGTTTCACAAGAGGCAGGAGAGGGATTTACTGGACCAGAAGAAGGAGAAGGAAGAGAATCTGCTGCTGGAGATGGTGAGTCTGAAGCTGATAGTTCCTCTTGAGTCTGAATCACTTCCTGTTTTGTTTTCATGACGTCTCCTTTGTCGTCAGGAGCAGCTGGAGCGCCAGCAGAGTGAAGGAAAGCTGAACTCTGAGAAACATACAGAGAGGAAACGTGAGCAAAACTCTCATTTCACTTTAAGATGATTCAGTGTCTGCTGGTATATTTTCAATCTGGAGTATCTGGATATATGTAATGGAAAAGTTGTGTATCTTTTTGGCCAACTTGTATTCCTGGTCAGAGTTAATTCATCATAGTGCGTTTCTGCTCTGTAGTCCAGTTTGTAAACTGTATTTTTTTGACAGGAAGAGACAGTAAAACCAGTCTATCTGCCATCAAATCCATGTCTGTGTCTTCGTCTGGAAACACCTTGTCGTCCTCCGGTAAGAAAAGATATTAATATTAAATATTAATAAAACAACGACGAGCTGCAATGGTTTTTGTGGCCACTGAGAAAATGTTCCACTGGTGAGCTTTGAACACAATCAATTAACTCTTGTTGAATTAGTATTCATTCAAAGCTATCATCAATATTTTTGCTATCAATGAAATGACAAAGTGAAACCAGTGCGACATGTTGTGTTTCTCTGGTTATGATGAACCTCAGAAGGAAGATCATCTGAATTAGCAGCTCATCTCGTCTTTAAGGAGCTTCATAGTGACTTTCAGCTCATTGTTTATCTTACCGGCTCATTGAAGAGGAAGCAGGGGACACGCCCCCCCTCAATATCTACAACGTGAATCCCCCCCACAGCAATAACACCATGGAAGTAGCTGCACACTTTTATTTTGAAGAACTGCTAGAATAATAATCCTAGTTTATGATGGACATTTGCACTAATTTCACGCTCAACACTTTCTAGAGTCGTTTTCAGAGAATTAGCTGTAAAAAGCCTCGGTTCACTACCTGCTCAGCAGCAAACAGCAGACTCGGTTAGAGGCCAGCTGCTGAACATAGTGGAGCATTTAGCAGCTAAAGAGACACACATTTCCCTCAGGAGGTGGTGGAGACCCAAACAGAGCTAAAAGAGAGAATATTGGACTCACATTCATCAGGTGACACAAACACAAAGACTCCTATGAGTTCACTTCCTGTTTCTGTTGAAGTGGACAAAAACATCAGTTTAAAGGTCGTAGAAGTACACAGTATTACGTCCTGCAGGTGACACAACATGAAATCGACTTTGTGTAGCTGAAAACATCTTTAAGTGTTGGCAGTTTGGTAAAGTGGAACAGTTTCTGCACAAGTCACAACATTACTCCAGTATTCACAGGTTCGGTACCTGACAGTAAACGTAGTAGCTCATCTCAGAACATCATCAATACAAACCATGATGATGATGATGAAGATGATGATGATGATGATGAAGATGATGATTCTTCTTCTTACAGGTAAAGAGATGAGGAAGGCTAAACTGTCGAGGAGTCGATCTCTCAGCAGTCAGCCGACGACGTCCAAACCTGCCAACTCAGACCGACCTCTGTAAGACCTGCAAGCCTTCCTTCTCTTTAAACTCGAAACACCAGCTTCAGGTTTCAGTCTCTCAGGGTTCAGTAGCAGAACCACAACCACAACCAGAACTGTTTATTGCCAAGTATGTTACACAGACAAGGAATTCTGCTCGGTGAATGGTGCGTTACAGTAAACTCAACAGTATAAGACATCATTTAAAATGAGAAAATATGACAATTTATGTGGTAAACTAACAAACAAAATAAGAGTACATTACAAGTGTCAAGTGTATTTTAATATAGAAAAGTTGTGCAAGGGTGTATAACTGTAATTATTATCACATTTTAGTTTTCATCACCTTTCCGTCGTCGTTCACTCAATAGTATGAAGTCTTTAACGTGACATTGACCTGCTTGTCAAGGTTCAAGGTTTTTAAAATGGGTTTTAAAACGAGGAAGGACCAGTTCTCCAACACTCTGTCCTCAAGGTCGTTCATGAGACTGATGAGAAAGGTTTGGTTTCAGGAGATAAAGCTGTGTGTCGTCAGCATACGAGTGTTTTTGGGGGAATCATGTACTTAGAAACAGAAGGGGACCGAGGACGGAGCCGACCCTGTTCTGGATCTACCAAGATGTCTCGGTCCACTGGATCAAACGCCGTGCTGAGATCAAGACAATCTGTGATCTGATGTTGAAAACAAGGTTCAAGTGTTCTTAATGTTTTGTTTTCTGGCTCTGTGTTTCAGGAAAGTGAAGGAGATGAGCAGCATGTCTGGACCCGGGAAGTCCTCCATGTCACTGAGCAAAGGTACCACCTCCTTATTTAACACAGGCTCTGTCGAAAGTCAGGTAGTGGTTTTCAGGACTGTAGAACCACTACGGTTCAGGAGGACACATCTTTATTCACACATCACTTGTGTTTTATAGATGACCCCTTGAGGACTGCCCATTTCTCTACCGCGACCCAGTCCACCTCCTCCATGCCAGTCCTGATCCGCAGCAACACCACCAGCCTCTTGGAGAGGGCCAGTACCCTGGACCACAGGACCAGCAGCCTAGATCAGAGAGATCATAGAACCAGTACCCTGGACCACAGGACCAGCAGCCTAGATCAGAGAGATCATAGAACCAGTACTCTGGACCACAGAACCTGTAACATGGACCACAGGAACAATATGATGGAGCAGAGAACAGGTACAATGGACCATAGAACCACTACCATTGATCAGAGAGACCACAGAACCAGTACCTTGGACCATAGAACCATTGACCAGAGAGACCACAGGACCAGTACCCTGGACCATAGAGACCATAGGATCAGTACCATGGACCAGCGCAGTAAAACAATGGACCGGGGTTGTGGGGTGAAGGACAGCCAGTCCAGAAAGCTGTCAATGTGAGTTCTTACCAAATGTTCTGGAGGTAGAATTCTACGAGTTAATGATCCCACGTGTTTTTTACAGTTTGTAACCCAAAGTCCGCTCAGACCAGATCCAGGAGTGGCCCTCATACAAGGTTCTCTCTGAGTTCATTGAACCAATCACAACGTCTGAGACCATCCCTCCCTGAATCACTCCTCCACAGTAATTCAAGGAGGGGTCAACAAAACCCTCTGGATTAGTTTCAACTAGTTCAATATGGACCAGATGTTTAGTCTCTTGTGGTTCCACTGTCACAACATAAAAGAATCCTGTCCAGCTGTAACCTGGGTTTTACCTGGTTTATCCCCATTTTAACCCCGTTATTGTTTAGTCCAGACTTAGTCCAATCCTTGTGCCTTAGTTTAGCTCTACTTTGACCCAGTTTTAGCCCTAAATAATCATTATCTGATCCCCAACCAAACCCTTCACCTTTTCATCTACGCTTTAGTTTATTGATTCTTTGTGGCTCACTTGGCCCCGATGGACCATCTTACTCCTCGACCAACCCTTATTCATCCCTGTGATCGTTTACTCTGATCATGTGTTGTTTATCCTGTTTTAGTCGTAGCTTTTCTCGTTAAATCCATTTTTGAAGCAGCTGTAAACTGGTAGCCAGTGGATGCTCATTGTGCCCTATAAACACCGTGAACCAAAGCAAACCAGAATGCTTCTGATACTAAAACCGTGTTACGTTGCCCGATTCTGGATATAAATACAGAATTTATTGATAGAAATTAGTTTCTGGTTAAACCCCGTCTAAACTCAGTTTAGCCCTGGTTTTGTTTACTTTAGTCTTAATTCAACCTCACCTTGTCAAATGATTTATGAGCTGTTTTGTTTTCTATTCTACAGAAACAGGAAGTCAAACTCTTTCAGCGTCCAGTCAGGAAGAGACTGAAGATGATGATGTCATCGTACCGCCACCAGGCCACGAGCCAATCAGCAGTCAGGGTTCACAAGTTTAAAGACGAGTAAAGGCTTACCCAGAATGCAACAGGACATCTGATCTACTGAGCACTGTGTATTCTAATGATCTCATCCTGTCTCCTGATTGGTTCAGTAAACACATACAAACTTGTGTTCTTATTGGTTCGTGTTCCACATGCTGACACGCGATTGGTCGGATGAATGTTCTCTGGCTCCATATAACTGTGTTGATTGTTTTTTAGAACATGTGATGTCACTGTGCTGTTTCATGACATCAGGTGTTGTGTGACAAAAGACAAGTTAATTTTAATGTTTAATGTTTTACACTTATTTAAATAAGTACAGGATGTTTTCACACATGCAAACAGTACAAATGCTATGATAGCGGTTGTCATGCTAACTAAACAAAGTCATCAGTTTATCATTAGTTATTAGTCTTTAAGTGCATTTGAATGGTTTAAATCAAACCCAGTTACACCAGTAACTCTAGTGTCTCCACCATCACAACATTGACCACAAATAGACCCTTTTACAGAGTTACAAGCTTTAAACACTGAATTAAAACTCTTTCCAACATCTAAACGTCTGTTTCATGTTCTCATGTCACAACCCGGTGTTTCACTTTAACCAGTGACCGTGTTAACTGGTGAATCAGCTGAATCACCAGCGACCGTGTTAACTGGTGACTCAGCTGAATCACCAGCGACCGTGTTAACTGGTGACTCAGCTGAATCACCAGCGACCGTGTTAACTGGTGACTCAGCTGAATCACCAGCGACCGTGTTAACTGGTGACTCAGCTGAATCACCAGCGACCGTGTTAACTGGTGATTCAGCTGAATGTGTCTCTTGTAGTAACTTAAAGGTTGGTGGATAACAAACAGATCAATTAGTGACTTGTAGTGGGTTAAGGGTTAGGTTTAGTTAAGTTAGATTAAGTTTAGTTAAATTAGATTAGGTTTAGATAAATTAGATTAGGTTTAGTTAAGGGTAGTTTAAGTTTAGTTAAATTAGATTAAGTTTAGTTAAATTAGATTAGGTTTAGTTAGATTAGATTAGGTTTAGTTACACCAAGTTTCTCCTCCACATGTTTCTATGTGGACACTAAATATTTTACTTAAACACATCATCGTTTACAAACTGTAAAAGGGTCTATATGTTGTACTACTCCTTATACTAGTAATAGTATTAGTACCAGTAGCTCTAATACTATTACTAACCACACGTCTCCTCGTGTCCAACCTTAATGGTTTATGACCACTGACACAAACCAGTGTCTGTGCGTTCAGACCAGTTCAACCAGTGTCTAAGTTCAGACAAGTTCAACCAGTGTCTGTAAGTTAGGACCAGTTTAACCAGTATCATTGGGTCATAAACCAGAGTGTTGGACACATTGATGGTGGTTGTTGTAAAGTCAGAGGATCAATAAACTTCTTCCTGAATGATAAAGCTCATCATCATCATCGATGGTTCAGACAAAACATAAAAGTACTTTAGTGTAAAATATGAAACGTTCTCAGGACCCTCAGATGTATCTAAAGACCCCTCAGGGGGTCTCAGGCCTCAGGTTTGGTTTCTTTACTTCCTGGAGGGATTGACCACGCGGCCCATCGACAGAACGCTGCCGCTCGTCTGCTGGTAGACGATGAAGACGAAGGGCCTGTTGACGGTCAGGCGAGGAGGAAGAGTAGAGGAAGTGCTTGCTCCGCCTCCTGCGGTGATGTCATTGCTGCTCTCGTCGACAGACAGGACACATTTATGATAAACCTGAAAAAAACAGACAGGAAGTGTTTCACAATAAAAGACCAAACCAACAATAGAGACAATAAAAAAAGTAATTCATTAAATAAAAGATAAAAACAACATCAGATCTCTGATGTGGGACCTTACAGACCGGTCCAACACCCCCACAATCCCATCAGATCTCTGATGTGGGACCTTACAGACAGGTCCAACACCCCCACAGTCCCATCAGATCTCTGATGTGGGACCTTACAGACCGGTCCAACACCCCCACATCCCCATCAGATCTCTGATGTGGGACCTTACAGACCGGTCCAACACCCCCACATCCCCATCAGATCTCTAGTAACTCACCTCTGTGAGTTTGAGTCCTTCAGATCCACCGATGTTGCTGATGTCAGCGTCCTCCTGAAACACTTGCGTGATGTCGAGAGTATGCAGGATATCCCGCAGAGAGTAGGAACGCTCTAACAGGAAGCGAGGAAGCTGCACCTCCAACTTCCTGTTTACAAAATAAAACATCAGAATTGTTGGGTTATGTAGTGTTCATTGTTTCTGTTAAATAATCACTAAGAGACAACAAATTACATAAATGAACAAGGTAGGAAATAAGGAAGCAGGAAAGGAAACCGGGTGTCTCACGTCCTCTTCAGCTTTCTGATCCAGGTCTGGATCTTCTCTCCAGTCACTTCCTCTTCGACGGCAGTGACGTCCACCCCTTCATCAGGCAGCAGAACCAACATGGCTGCCCCACCCACCATCGGCAGCTTCAACACGCCGACCTTCACCGAGGGGTCGTAGGCCAGGAAGTACTTATCGGACCTGAACATCATGGGAACCATCACGACGTCATACCTGCCCACGTAGAAACGCTCGTCCTGAGTGAAGGACGCGTTAAAGGACGGACTGAACTGGGCTGCAACACAGACACAACTTTATTAATACGGACAGACACAGAGAGAAACAGACAACCACGCCCTATTATAGATAGCCCCTCCCACAAGGACAAAGAATTTTAAAAGTTATTTGCTCGTCGTCTTGAGGAAAGAACAAAACATGAATTCAAACTTTTACTAATCTGCATCATTATGTAGTTATTTCTGCATCACTTTTATCTGTTTATTGTGATTAAATCACAGCTAAATGTTTATTTAGTGTTCATACATCTGTAGTAAACATGTTTATTTAGTGTTCATACATCTGTAGTAAACATGTTTATTTAGTGTTCATACATCTGTTATAAACCTGTTTATTTAGTGTTTATACATCTGTTATAAACCTGTTTATTTAGTGTTTATACATCTGCTATAAACCTGTTTATTTAGTGTTTATACATCTGCAATAAACCTGTTTATTTAGTGTTTATACATCTGCAATAAACCTGTTTATTTAGTGTTTATACATCTGTAATAAACCTGTTTATTTAGTGTTTATACATCTGTTATAAACCTGTTTATTTTGTGTTTATACATCTGTTATAAACATGTTTACTTAGTGTTTATACATCTGTAATAAACCTGTTTATTTAGTGTTCATACATCTGTTATAAACATGTTTATTTAGTGTTCATACATCTGTTATAAACATTTTTATTTAGTGTTTATACATCTGTAATAAACCTGTTCATTTAGTGTTTATACATCTGTAATAAACCTGTTCATTTAGTGTTCATACATCTGTAATAAACCTGTTTATTTAGTGTTCATACATCTGTAATAAACATGTTTATTTAGTGTTTATACATCTGTTATAAACATGTTTATTTAGTGTTTATAAACCTGTTATAAACATGTTTATACATCTGTTATAAACCTGTTATAAACATGTTTATACATCTGTTATAAACATGTTTATTTAGTGTTCATACATCTGTTATAAACATGTTTATTTAGTGTTCATACATCTGTTATGAACATGTTTATTTAGTGTTCATACATCTGTTATAAACATGTTTATTTAGTGTTCATACATCTGTTATAAACATGTTTATTCATTTCTGTGTTTGCCCCTTGGTTTCGCTTAATCGCACAGCCCTCGTATTTGTAAGGGTGGCTCACTGAGAGCGCAGTAGCAGCAGTACAGTATGTGACTCAGTGTGTGTGTGTGTGTCTACATGCACGCAGTATTCTGGATGCCAGCTAACATTCTTGTTTACCATCTGATCAGGGATACTTTGCTCATGTCTGTTTCTCCGCTCACCCTTTTTCACAAATTGGCTTATTTTTTTTCTCCAGTTTTGGCCACATTTTTTGCCTTATACTTTTGAGATCCTAGCTGTTCTGATCTGTGTGAATTGAACTAGTAGTACGATGTCAGCCAACACGTACTAGACCTCTTAGGTTTTTGCGTTTCCCAGACCGCTTAGCCTGCAGGCTCGTTTGTTAGCCCTGGGCTCTGAAGCTAGCTAACGCTACGGCGACCACAGATATAGAGTGTCTACACACGTCAAACTGAAAACGGAACCGTCTGTGAATCAGCTTTCACCTTTGCTAATACCTGGACAAGGCTGTGGACTACGGGCTGGAGCCCAATTGTCCACCAGATCTGCTATGGCTCCACTCACCTCTCCATCTGACTGTGTCAGCTGCGCCCACCTGGTTGATAAAATCACAGAGCTGGAAGGAAGAATATCCACGCTCTACAGCAGGGGTGTCAAACTCATTTTCACTCCGGGCCACATCAGCATCATGGTTTCCCTCAAAGGGCCGGTTGTAACTGTGAGACTGTATTAGCTAGCTGTGTTGTTAGATTGCCTGCTAGTTCCTGAACTCGGTCTGCAATGGTGTTTCTTCACAAACTGACATTTGTAAAAGTCTGTATCTGGTCGGAGCACACCTGCTCACATACCTTTAGCATGCACTGGGCTGTAGCTTTTGTAAATATATTCTGCTGTGATTGCAGTCTGCCTTTTAATTCTTGGACAATTTGATGTTTTTCTTGGAGGCTAAATTTAGCTCCGTGTTTGGTGTCAAAATGCCGACGTGAATTGTATCCTTCATCACCGACATGCATCATAACACAGAAGACAGACCTGTTTTTCTCCCTGAAGCACAGACATGTATTCACTTTCCCATCTTAAATTACATCTTCTTCCCTCTACATCAATTTTTCTCTTCATGGACATTTTCACTTGTTGGAAAACCGCTTTACGGGCTCTCCGCTTTACGGGCTCTCCTGTCCACCTGTTGTAATGTCACAGACAACATGCTATCTCATAATTTCAACTTTCTATCTCATAATTTCGACCATGGGGATATTTTTATTTTCAAGTCTAACTTAAATTTTTTTTTCCAAAAAAAAACAACTTTTTTATTTTTTTGCTGGTGGATTCGCGGGCCACATAAAATGACGTGGCGGGCCGAATCGGCCCGCGGGCCTCGAGTTTGACACGTGTGCTCTTCAGGATCCAGGATGCCGAGAACCTCATGGACACCATCATCTTCGGTCCAGCACAAACCGACACAGCCAGCGACCGTGTGCATGATTCCATCGCTTCCAGTCCTGCTGCCGCGGCCCCTCCCCCGGTCACAGCTCCTGAGGCTTCTTGGCTACGGCTCGGAGCTAAGCCTAAAGCCCTGGTCAGCTCCACTCCATCACATCACGAGCCCTGGACCCTGGTCTGTGCTCGCAGCAGCCGGATAGGGAGACATCCCTCTCCTACACCCCATAACTTCGATGTCCAGCTGAAGCACAAATATGACACCCTTGCCCTCCACGACTTCCCTCCTCTGGCTAGGGACTCCCAGCTTCCTACACCATCCCAGCTGCCGCCTCAAGGGAGCCACAGCCCCGGGTCCCCCAACATCCCTACGCCAGTCATTACTGAGCACTCCTCTCGCCCCAGGACTCGCCGCTCCATACTGTGCTTTACACCAGCACCGCGGCGAGCTTCGGTCCCCCGTTCTCTCAGTCCTTGCTCGTCCACTCCGCCACCACTGGTTAAATCCTCGCCTCCATCCACGCGTATTACACGCGCAGTGTTGTCGCCTTGTCCCCTCTTCGACCCGACGACACTGATAGTCGGGGACTCCATAATCAGGAATACCCGTTTCTTCAACGCGGAGACACACTGTTTCCCCGGAGCAACGGCTCAAGACATCCTGCTGAAACTGCCTGGCCTGCTGCACGCCCTCCCGTCTTCCATTCGGCGAATTATCGTTCATGTGGGAATCAACGATACAGCCCTCCACCAGTCTGAGTTGACCAAGATTGATTTTAAAAATCTTCTACACTTCTTAAACAACTGTGGACTGTCTGCTTTTATCAGTGGTCCAACTCCAACACTCGGCCGTGGATCACAGCAGTTCAGAAGAGTCCTCAGCCTCCACACTTGTCTCCAGGCCGCCTGCAGGACCAACAACGTGAGCTTCATTGACAATTTGAATCTGTTTTGGGACTGCTCTTCCTCTTTTAAGAACGATGGTATTCATTTTAATAAGCTGGGTAGCCGCCTGCTAGCGGCTAATTTACAGCATGCTGTACACTCTTGTCCACATGACTGACTATTTACTTTCCACACACACGCCCCTTCTTCTTCTACGCTGCCACCTCAGAGCACAGTTTCCCGTAACTGCTCCCCCTCCTGGCCTTCCATGTCATCAACCCCTTCAGCTGCAGCTCTCCCCATTCAGAATATTGTGACAGAGAGGTTGCCCCGTTCACACTGCATTCACAAAGCCATAAACAAAAACAACTTCAGCTACATCCATCCCAGTGATGTTCATATCGGCTCCCAGCACAAGTTCATCATCTACAACCCCACTTCTGTCAATTCCATCCCGTCTCTGTGGACCCAGCACCGGCGTACAACCACTCCCTCATTACGTCATCATACCAAACAGCACGTAAATGCAGCCAACCTCAGAACCCTCCCCAAAACCTCACAACCAATCACAAAACACTCCATGAAGCTTGCTCTGTTCAACACCCGGTCACTAAGCAACAAAAGCCCAATCATCAATGAATTCATCACTGACAACAACCTTGATATCCTCTGTCTCACTGAAACTTGGCAAAAACACCTGGATTACTACGCACTCAATCAAACCACCCCAACTGGATATCATTACCTGGATAAACCACGCCCTGATGGCTGCGGTGGAGGAATTGCCGCTCTTCACCGCCAACACATCAAAACCAGCCTGACTAACATCGAAAGTCTACCCTCATTTGAACAGCTCTCATTCAAACTCTCTGGTCCTAAACCCCTGGTCATTGCAATTATCTACCGCCCCCCCAAACCCAACCCTGCCTTCCTCTCCGACCTATCTGAATTCCTCACCCAGCTCTGCTCCGTCTCACCTTCCATCCTGTTGCTTGGTGATTTCAACATCCACATCGACTCCTCAGACTGCAAAACTGCCACAGAATTTCTGGACCTGCTTAAATGCTTCAACTTCACTCAACACATCGACTTCCCCACCCACAACCGTGGTCACATCCTGGACCTGGTCTGCTCCACTGAAATCACCATCAACCACCTCTCCGGCTATGACCTCACCATCTCCGACCATCTAGCCATCATCATGGAGATCGACATCCCCATCCCAGAACCCAAACTCACGCGCACCATCACTCTCCGAAATATCAAGTCTGTCTGCCCCTCATCCCTGTCAGCCTGTCTCACTGAAAAATTCTCCACAATCACCCCCTCCCTTAGCCCCTCCCCCTCAGACCTGGTCAACCTCTACAATAACACACTATCCTCCTGCCTTGATCAGCTTGCCCCTTTCAAAACCAGAACTGTCTCCTTCACCCACACTGCTCCCTGGTTCACCCCTGAACTCCGCCTCATGAAATCCCGGAAACGCAGACTAGAGCGACTCTCCAAAAAAACCGGCCTCACAGTTCACACCCTGGCTTACAAGGAACACATACAGCAATACAAAGTGGCTCTAAACTCTGCTCGCTCCACCTACTACTCTGGCATCATCCACTCTGGTTCCGCCAACCCAAAGGTCCTCTTCTCCACAATAAACAAACTCCTCAAACCTATGGACAACCTCTCCCACTCCTCCACAGCAGAAAAATGCAACTCCTTCCTGACGTTCTACAAAGCTAAAATTGACACCATCTACAACCAACTGGCCACTTCCAGCCCCGCTTCGTCCAACCCTGTATCTGCAAATCCTCCACTAACTGACCGGTCACTCTCCCGATTCCCTCTCATCTCCCCCTCGGATCTCAATAAATCACTCTCTGGCATGAAGACTCCGACCTGTGACCTCGACCCTATCCCTTCCACTTTAGTTATGGCCTGTCTCCCGGCCCTCTGCCCGCACCTCCTCTCTGTCATCAACTCCTCCCTGTCTACTGGCTCCGTCCCTCCCGCCCTCAAACTCGCCTCAGTCACACCCATCCTCAAAAAACCTGGCGTTGACCCTGACATTCACAACAATTACAAACCCATCTCCAATCTCCCCTTTCTGTCTAAAATACTGGAACGCACTGTTGCCCATCAACTGAAAACCCACCTGGACTCAAACCAACTGTATGAACCATTTCAATCCGGATTCAGATCTCATCACAGCACAGAAACTGCCCTCATCAAAGTCACCAATGACCTCCTCCTCTCCTCTGATGAACACTCCCTCAACATCCTGATACTGCTCGACCTCAGCGCAGCCTTCGACACCATCAACCACTCCATCCTCCTTTCCTGTCTCGAGTCCTCCCTCCACATCACTGGCACAGCCCTCTCCTGGTTTAAATCATACCTCTCTGACCGTGAATAGTTCATCAGCATCAACAAATTCAAGTCTGACAGCCCCAGTCTCTCAAGGTGTCCCCCAAGGTTCAGTACTCGGTCCCCTCCTCTTCATCCTCTACCTGCTCCCCCTTGGTGACATCATACGCCACCATGGTCTCCAGTTCCACTGCTACGCTGACGACACCCAGCTCTACATCTCCACCAAGTCCATCACCCCCACCATCCACCCCACCATCACCAACTGCCTAACAGATATAAAAACCTGGATGCAAGCAAACTTCCTCAAACTCAACACCGACAAATCTGAAGTCCTCATCATCGGCCCCAAATCATTAAACAAATCCCTCCACAACTTCTCCCTCTGCATCGATGGCACCACTGTTCCTGCCTCCACACATGTCCGTAACCTTGGGATCATTTTCGATCAAACTCTCTCCTATGAACGACACATCAATCACATCAGAAAAACCGCCTTCTTCCATCTCAAAAACATCGCCCGTCTCCGCCCCTCCCTCTCCTCCGCAGCCGCTGAAACACTCATCCACGCCTTCATCACCTCTCGACTGGATTACTGCAACAGCATCCTGTACGGCTCACCCACCAAAATCATCAATAAACTACAATACATCCAAAACTCAGCTGCCCGTCTGCTCTCCCACTCCAGCACCAGAGACCACATCACCCCAGTCCTTCAAAACCTCCACTGGCTCCCCATACAGCAAAGAATCCAGTTCAAGATTCTCCTCATCACATACAAAGCCCTCCACAACCTCGCCCCTTCATACCTTTCAGACCTCCTGCACCGTCACACTCCCAACCGCAACCTCAGATCCGCCGACGCCAACCTCCTTACCCCCCCTACTCTGTCCAAGCATCGGACCTGGGGGGACAGGGCCTTCTCCGTTGCTGCCCCCTCCCTCTGGAACTCCCTGCCCCAACACCTCAGACATTCTCCGTCACTCGCCACCTTCAAAACTGCACTTAAAACTCACCTATTTAAATCTGGTTTTAACCTCTAAAGTCAGTCATGTATGTTTTCTTTCTCTTCGTGTTTATTTTTTTTCTTACTGTTATGTTGTAGATTTTGTTTTTATTATAAATGCTTTTATTGTTTCTGTTTTTACCATGTAAAGTGTCTTTGAGTGCCTTTTAAAGCGCTATATAAATAAAATGTATTATTATTATTATTATTTATTTAGTGTTCATACATCTGTAATAAACATGTTTATTTAGTGTTCATACATCTGTAATAAACTTGAACGCAGCGTTAGACGCGTACCTTTAAAGAAGGCGCTGGTGGCCAGCAGCAGCTGTGTGTTTGGGTCCAGATCTGTCACCAGCTCCAGGACCTGGCCTCCCGTCTGCTCCTGGGTCCGGCGGTTGATGGTGTCAGTGGCTTCCTGCGGCACCGTGTAGACCAGACTCTGAGCGTTCCCCCCAAACTTAGTCTGAACCAGGTCCTGGTAGGAAGACGACACTGGAAAGCCTTGAGCCGGGAGGACGGCCACGCCCTGCTTCAGGTTCTCCTGTTGGACGGTGGTCCTCAGACTCTGAAACAGGTCTAAGAACAGCAGAGACTGTAGTCTCACAGGTATGAGTCACAATACTAACCGTCCTCTAGACCTCAGACCTACCTGGGAGGGTCTGCGGGTCCAGTCCAGTCAGGCCGAGTCCCTGCAGCAGCTGGTCCCGGGTCGGCCCGTTGGAGGCGCTCACCAGCGCCAGCAGCCCGGCGGACAGCGTGAACGTAGACAGGAAGACGTTTTCGTCGGTCCGGCTGGAGACGGCTCGGTACAGTCGGGCGGCAAAGTCTGCGTTCCTATTGGTCAGATCCTCCACCGACGGACCAACGGGCTCAGAGGAGCACAGACTCAGGAGGAGGACGACCAATGAGAGCGGGGCGGAGGGAGACATGATAACAGCGCCCTCTGGTGGAGGACACAGTTCACTGTTACACCACTGTTGTATTCTCTTAATCTGTAACAATAAAGAGTTTATTATTAGGGGCGACCGTGGCTCATGGGGTAGCGAGGGTTGTCCGGTAACCGCGAGGTCAGCGGTTCGATCCTTGGCTGCTACGTGTGCTATGACGAAGTGTACCTGAGCAAAACACTGAACCTCTACCTGCTCCCCAGGCGCCTGTCATTGGCAGCCCACTGCTCCCTACATAGGGATGGGTC
This sequence comes from Anarhichas minor, assembly GCF_050575085.1. Taxonomy (NCBI): domain Eukaryota; kingdom Metazoa; phylum Chordata; class Actinopteri; order Perciformes; family Anarhichadidae; genus Anarhichas; species Anarhichas minor. The sequence goes on along the minus strand of NW_027466493.1, from coordinate 1,008,210 downwards.
AAATGCAGAGAACTTTGGGGGCGACCATGGCTCACTGGGTTAAGAGGGTTGTCTGGCAACCGCATGGTTCGATCCTCGACTGGGACGTGTCACGTGTCGAAGTGTACCTGAGCAATACACTGAACCCCCGGCTCCCCGGGCGCCTGTCATTGGCAGCCCACTGCTCCCTATATACAGGGATGGGTCAAATGCGGAGACAAATTTCCCCCTTAAAGGGATCAATAGAGTATAATAAATTAAAAAAATTCTGTGACACAAATGTTCTTCTAACGACGTCATCAATAACCTGCTCACTCTATGAATAAAGAAATTCCATTATCCAAACCGCTTATCCTATTCAGGAGCCGATCCCAGCTGACATTGGGCGAAGGCAGGGTACACTACACTGGACAGGGCGCCAGTTTATGACAGGGCACATATAGAGACAGACAAACATTCACGCGCACATTCACACCTCCGGGCAATTTCGAGTCTCCAAATAACCTAAGCTGCCTGTCTTTGGACTGTCGGAGGAAGCCGGAGGGAACCCAGATAAAGAAATGATTATTAATATATAGAATATAAATGTAAAGTCATTTTAATGTTTCTGTGATGTCAATTTGTAATAAAACATTTTCAGATCGGAGCCGTTTGTCACAAACTAATCAATAACTTTATCGATCGTCACGCCCACAACTATTAGTTTACTCTACTTTTTGTTTACGTTTTTTTAAACCAGGCTTTTAGTTTGAAAGGATTGTTTATGTTTTGATGAGATCTGAATAATCTCCTCCCATCACTTTGATCTGATCACCCTGTATAGATCTATCTATTGATGACGTATTGATAGACAGAAAGACGAAAGACAGACAGACAGACATCTATCTATTGATGACGTATTGATGCACAGCTGATGTCAGACAGTAAACAGACAGACAGGCAGGCAGACAGACTGTAAACAGACAGACATAGACAGACAGACAGGCAGACTGTAAACAGACAGACAGACTATCTATTGATGACGTATTGATACACAGCTGACGTCAGACAGTAAACAACAAACAATATAAAACAAACCTTCAGTTGATGTTCTGTGATCTTCGTCTTTCTGCTCTCGAGCTTCACGAGCTGCGCATCACCATCAAGCTCTTGAGCCGATCAGTCAACATCACTTCCGGCCTCATTTCTCCAAAATAAAGGTCGTGTCTCCACGCAGGTTCAGAAACAGAAACTACGGAGTCCCGGAAGTCCTGAACGGTGATTTTAAGTGTTTAAAATAAAATAAAACAAAGACAAAACCCGTTTGTTTGTCTCCAACAACGCGCTGTGCTCGCGGGTAGTTTCACACTTTTATTTCGAAAGCGGACTTTCCAGACCTCCGGTCACTTCTGTGGGCGACGTTCCTGCGCATGCGCACTGACAGCTATCTGACGTCATGGTGTTGTACCTGTAAATGTCAGCAGGTGGCGGTGCTGCTGCACGAGACACTCAGGAGGAGGACAATAGAACAGAATAGAACAGTTTTCTACTTCCGGTTTCCTGTCTTGTGAGTGTTTGGAGCTAAAAGACATTAAAAAAAAAAATCAGCCAGTCAGCTGATATAATTAAATTATTAAATCATTAAATCAATAAATCATTGAATTATTTATACTATTTAACTCTATATCTATAGTCTATTTAACTCTATATCTATATATAGTCTATATAGCTCTATATCTATATACAGTCTATTTAACTATATACAGTCTATTTAGCTCTATATCTATATACAGTCTATTTAACTCTATATCTATATACAGTCTATTTAACTCTATATCTATATGCAGTCTATTTAACTCTATATCTATATGCAGTCTATTTAACTCTATATCTATATACAGTCTATTTAACTATATCTATATACAGAGTATTTAACTCTATATCTATATATAGTCTATTTAACTCTATATCTATATGTACTCTATATCTACAGTCAGGGCCATAAGTATTTGGAGTGTGACACCATGTTTCTAATTTTGCTTATTTACACAAACTAATCAATATGTGGTTGAAGACTTTCAGCTTTAATTCAATGTCTAAAACAAAAAAAATCACAATAACTGTTTAAGGAATTACAGCCACTTTTACACAGCCCCCACATGTTCACAGGCTCAAGAGTAATTGGATATATATATATATATATATATATATATATATATATATATATATATATATATATATATATATATATATATATATATATATATATATATATATATATATATATTATATAATATAAATGTTATGAGCTCCTCACCCCTCTGACCCCCTCCCTCCAAACAGCTAAGTCCCGCCCACCTTGTGCTAAATGAGGAGCGAGTACCACCTCCAGCCTGCGGAGGGCGCTGCTCTGGTCGCCGTGGGTAACCGTTGCCTGGAGACGGCGCATCATTAGCCGAACCATCACCTGATTGGCCCAAACCAACCCGAGAGCTGGTGACATGCTGGAGGAAGATTGGCTGAGAGAAAGAGAGAAATAATGTTATTAAATATGTTCATATTGAAGTTATTCAACAGAAGAGTTATAAGTTATAATCATGAAGAGTAATTTAAAATGATTTAAAATAAAGAATTAGTGATAAACTATCACATGACGTCACATGACACCTCTCGACCAATCAGACGCTCTGTACAGAAGTGTCTGTAAATCATCATCATTATTTTATAATTATTTTATAACATTAACTACTAAATGTTTATAAATCTTTCACAGATTTAACTTTAGAAGAACAATCTCACTTTATACACTTTTGTCTTTTCAATCATTTTTCAGGAAGAAAACATGAAAAAGTTTTTACCTCAAACTGTCGTCTGAGCTGAAAACATCCGTCACCTGAAAGAAAGAAACGCTCGACATGTGAAACGGTTAACAACTACAAGTAACCCTCAGAGATGAAGTGTATGAAATACAACAAACCTCTTCTCTATGTGTCAGGACCTCGTTAAAGAACCCGTCAGCCCTCACTGATAACAGACCCTCAACAGACCCCCGCTAATAACAGACCCTCACTGATAACAGACCCTCGCTGATAACAGACCCTCACTGATAACAGACCCTCGCTGATAACAGACCCTCAACAGACCCTCGCTAATAACAGACCCTCACTAATAACAGACCCTCAACAGACCCTCGCTGATAACAGACCCTCAACAGAGCCTCACTGATAACACACCCTCGCTGATCAGAATCAGAACCGTTTATTGCCACGGAAGTTTGCACCTACAAGGAATTTGTCGTGGCGGGTGGTGTGTAACATTTAACAATAAAATTAAAATATCACAATCAGCACAGTGCAAGAAATAGAAACATATTAAAATTTACAATAAAATATAAAATATAGAATAAAGTGCACAACAAACAGATAACAGGACTGTAAAACAAGTGAAGTGTAAGTGAAAAGTGATGAGTGTGTTTAAATAAAGAAACAGGGACGTGCAGGGGAGAGACCAGAAGGAAATGTCCTGGGGATGACAGAGTCAGTGGGGGACCCGGGCTTTGTTAATAAGCCTGACTGCGGACGGGAAGAAACTGTTTGTGTGGCGTGAGGTCTTGGTCCTGATGGACCTCAGCCTCCTGCCAGATGGAAGGGACACAAACAGATCATGTCCAAGGTGGGAGGGGTTAGCTACAATCTTTCGTGCTCGCTTCAGGGTCCTTGAAGCGAACAGCTCATGGAGGGACGGCAGATTGCAGCCAATCACCCTCTCAGCAGAGCGAATCATGCGCTGCAGCCTGCCCTTGTCCTTGGCTGTGGCTGCAGCGTACCAGACCGTGATGGAGGAGCAGAGGATGGACTCAATGATGGCTGTGTAGAAATGCACCATCATTGTCTTTGGCAGGTTGAATTTGGATGGTCAGTCTCCACCTGTAAGCCACCTGTAAGCAGACTCATACCCACCAGAGATGAGTCCAATGAGGGTGGTGTCATCCACGAACTTCAGGAGCTTGACGGACTGGTGACTGGAGGTGCAGCTGTTGGTGTACAGGGAGAAGAGCAGAGGGGAAAGAACGCAGCCTTGGGGGGGAACCGGTGCTGATGGTCCGGGAGGCTGAGACATGCTTTCCCAGCTTCACGTGCTGCTTCCTGTCAGACAGGAAGTCTGTGATCCCCTTGCAGGTGGAGTCGGGCACCTGCAGCTGGGAGAGCTTGCTATGCAGCAGAGACGGGATGATAGTGTTGAAAGCAGAGCTGAAGTCCACAAACAGGATCCTGGTGTAGGTTCCTGGGGAGTCCAGATGCTGGAGGATGCGTGATACAGAGGCATGGGCCCCTGCTGAGCTGGGGGAGGGGGGGCTGGTGGTCTGGTGTTGGTTGATGGGGCTGGAGTCAGGACTGTCCCATTGTCTTTCGAATCTGCAGTAGAACTCATTCAGCTCGTCTGCCAGGCGGAGGTCATTCATGGAGTGGGGGGTTTTTGGCTTGTAGTTGGTGATCTGTCTGAGACCTCTCCAGACAGAAGCAGAGTCATTGGCTGAGAGCTGGTGTTGCAGTTTCTCAGAGTACAGTCGTTTAGCGTCTCTCACCACCTTGCTAAACCTGTACTTTGCCTCTTTGTACAAGTCCTTGTCCCCACTCCTAAAAGCCTGATCTTTCTGCAGCCTTAGCTGTCTGAGTTCTGCTGTAAACGACGGGAGGCGGAATCTGCTGCTACATTAACGAAGGTTGGTGTACAGATGTCAGTGTTAAATGAATCATGCAGCCCTCACTTGGAAACACTTTTCATAGACTGCAAACCTTTTTATTCACCGCGGGAGTTCTCCTCGTTCATTCTGGTCGGTGTTTACATCCTCAGGCCTATGTGAGTGAGGCGCTCCAACACCTGCTGAGCAGATCAACAACACGGAGCACAAACACTTAGACTCCCTGCTCATTGTTCTTGGGGACTTTAACAGAGCAAAGCTCAGCAAAGAACTGCCTAAATACAGACAGCATATTAAGTGTAGCACCAGGGACAAAAACACACTGGACCACTGCTCCACTGTATAAAGGATGCATATCACTCAGTCCCCCGTGCAGCTCTGGGACTCTCTGATCACTGTCTGGTTCATCTTCTCCAGACAGAAACTAAAATCTGCAAAGCCTGTGGTGAGGACTGTGAGGAGATGGACTAACGAGGCAAAGCTGGAGCTCAGGTCCTGCTTTGTCTGCACTGATTGGAGTGTTTGTGAGGCTGCTGCAACAGACCTGGATGAGCTCACTGACACTGTGACATCATACATCAGTTTCTGTGAGGACATGTGTGCCGAATAAACCTTCTGCACATTCAACAACAATAAACCTGGTTCACTGAAAAACTCAGGCAGCTTCATCGGGAGGAGGAGGCGGCCTACAGAAGTGGGGACAGGATCCTGTATAACCAGACCAGAAACACACTGACGAAGGAGATCAAGGTAGCTAAGAGGAGCTACACTGAAAAACTGGAGAAAAAGTTTTCAGCCAACGACCCCTCGTCAGTGTGGAGAGGCCTGGAAGTACTCACCAACTACAGGAGACCCCCCCCCCCCCCCCACCCCCACTGAGGACAATCACCGACTGGCTGACGACCTGAATGTGTTTTACTGCAGGTTTGATAAGCCTACCCTCACACCCCCCACCTGCCCCATCATCATCAAACAACCATCTACACCCCCTGCCTCCTCCTCACCTCTCCCAACCGACCCCCCACCGGCACTGAGGATCTGTGAGGAGGATGTGAGTCGGCTCTTCCACAGACAGAAGATCAGGAAGGCACCAGGCCCAGACGGTGTGTCCCCCTCCTGCCTGAAAGTCAGTGCTGACCAGCTGGCCCCCATCTTCACACAGATCTTCAACCGATCACTGGAGCTGTGTGAAGTCCCCTCCTGCTTCAAACGCTCCACGATCATCCCGGTCCCCAAGAAATCCTCCATCACAGGATTAAATGACTACAGGCCCGTCGCCCTGACGTCTGTGGTCATGAAATCCTTTGAGAGGCTGGTGTTGACCCATCTGAAGGACATCACAGGACCCCTGCTGGACCCCCTGCAGTTTGCCTACCGTGCAAACAGGTCGGTGGATGATGCAGTCAACATGGGACTGCACCACATGCTGCAACACCTCGACTCCCCAGGGTCATATGCAAGGGTTCTGTTTGTGGACTTCAGCTCAGCGTTCAACACCATCATCCCAGAGATACTCCAACTCAAACTCTCCCAGCTCACTGTGCAGCCTCCAGCTGTCAGTGGATCACTAACCTCCTGACTGACAGGACGCAGCAGGGGAGGCTGGGAAACATCACATCCAGTACCCGGACCAGGGGCGTCGTTAGGCCTATTTTAGGGGGGCTGAAGCCCCCCTAAAATGTTCTTCAGCCCCCCCAAATAATTTGGCATTATTGGCTTTAAAAAAAAAAAAAATCTTGTTATTTTGGTGATGTCATTAAATTAAACTATTGTTTCTCACATGGACAAGTTATTTATAACTAACATGATAAATATGTGCGTGCGTTGTGGTTTGTATGTTTTCTCACCCTTCAAATTACAATCCTGCTCATAATAAAACAAGTAAACAACTCAAAAGTTGACACTGTCAGGTCCATTCTCCATCCATTGTGTGCGGTCCCTTTAAGAATTAGGATTTGGGAGTGATGCGGATATGAAAGCGAGTTTATCCGTCTTTCCTTTACAAGCAGGAAAATCTCTTTATTTGAGAAAAGTTCATATTTGTGTTGTCAAATTTCACTATAACCCTGAAATTCTGTCTCTTGTGTTATCATATACTGAATGCAAGCAAAACTACTGAGCAAAATCACACTCTTTCTGATTGAACCAATCTATGAGCTGTCTGAACCAATGGATATCCACGGCCCCAAATGGGCCCCAAAAAAAATTGCACGCAAACATGCCACTCCCCTTGGGGCTAAGCCCCCCCTTTCCTTGAATCCTAGAAACACCCCTGACCCGGACTATCAGCACTGGCGCCCCCCAGGGATGTGTGCTCTCCCCACTGCTCTTCTCCCTCTACACCAACGACTGCACCTCAGAGGACCCAACGGTCAAGCTTCAACGATCATCGGCCTCATCAGGGACGGTGATGAGTCTGCGTACAGACGGGAGGTTGAACAGCTGGTCCTCTGGTGTGATCAGAACAACCTGGAGCTGAACAGGCTCAACACTGTGGAGATGACAGTGGACTTCAGGAGGAGCCCCCCAACACTGCCCACCCTCACCATACTCAACAACACTGTGTCTGCTGTGGAGACCTTCAAGTTTCTGGGATCCACAATCTCCCAGGACCTGAAGTGGGCCCCCAACATCAACACCGTCAGGAAAAAGGCCCAGCAGAGGTTGTACTTCCTGCTCCAGCTCAGGAAGTTCAACCTGCCTCAGGAGCTGCTGATCCTGTTCTACTCCACCATCATCCAGTCTGTTCTCTGCTCCTCCATCACTGTGTGGTTTGGATCGGCCACCAAACAGGACAGGAACAGACTGCAACGGATTGTCAGGTCTGTAGAGAGGATCATTGGTTCCAGCCTGCCCTCCATCCTGGACTTGTACACCTCCAGAGTCAGGAAACGGGCTGAAAGATCACTGCAGACCCTTCACACCCTGGACACAAGCTGTTCCAACTCCTCCCCTCTGGAGGGCGCTACAGAGCTCTGTACGTCAAAACCACCAGACACAGGAACAGCTTCTTTCCACTGGCCGTCACTCTCATGAACAATTAATAAGTCACACTGCACTACGACCTCTGTTTGCACTATTACCACCACTTACAATTCATGCCATTGTTTATAGGTTTATGTTCACGTATATATATATATATATATATATATATATATATATATATATATATATACACACTTTTTCTCTCGGATATATATTTATACTTATATTGTATATAGCTGTTAAATGTTTATACCTACATCCGTTCTACTTTTTTGCTGCCCTTTTTTATTCTTTATATATATTTTTTTGTTATTTATTGTAAATTTGTGTTTGTACACTGAGAGCGGAGCGGAAACCGGAGACAAATTCCATGTATGCGTACACATACATGGAATACATGGCCAACAAAGCTGATTCTGATTCTGATGACAGACCCTCGCTGATTTAAATAGTCAAATACTTAAATAGTGACATTCTAAGTGAAAACCCCTTTTTGAGACGGCCCTACTGGACAGGTGTGTGTTACCTGGTTGATACAGAGGACAGGTGTGGTGAACTCCAGGCTCAGGTGACGCAGTGTGGAGGAGAAAGTGATGAGCTGTTTCGTCCTCTCCAGCCAATCAGCAGCCTGGAACTCAGACCTGAACAGAGCCGCCAATGAGTCCACCACCAGGAGCCGGACCAGACCCCGAGCAAGCAGCAGGGGGACTCGGCGAGAGAGACACACCTGCAGGGAGTCCTGGAGTCAAAGAAACCACCCGTGAGCACCTGAACAGTCAGTCACTGACAGAGGTGAGAGGTGAGCCTCACCAGGTCAGCAGCGTGTTCTACGTAGACGTGGTCACTGAACTGGAGGCTGCTGATCAGTGGCGGAGGGACGTCGGAGCGCAGGAACGACTGATTCCTGATCAGCTGCTGCAGACGTCTGATAGGAAACGAGTCCTCAGTGCAGATGTACACCGCTCCTGTAGAGACAGTGAACGCACCACGTTAACACAGGTCAGTGAACGCACCACGTTAACACGCTTACACAGGTCAGTGAACGCACCACGTTAACACAGGTCAGTGAACGCACTACGTGAACACACGTCTACACAGGTCAGTGAACGCACCACGTTAACACACGTCTACACAGGTCAGTGAACGCACCACGTTAACATCTACACAGGTCAGTGAACGCACCACGTTAACACTCATCTACACAGGTCAGTGAACGCACCATGTTAGAACAACAGCTTCAGCGTCTACATCGGTTCTCCATCAACTTTCGGTTTTCTATTCAGCTCATTCTGCTTCCTCTGATGGTGCGTTCACTGACCTGAGTCCAGCCCTCTGTACTGTCCTGATGGTGCGTTCACTGACCTGAGTCCAGCCCTCCGTACTGTGTTGGGTACTGCACAGACAGACAGATCTGTAGAGCTAGCTGGGTCTTTCCTGCTCCGCTCTCTCCAGACAGCTCCGTGATAACCCCCACAGGTAGCCCCCCCCTCAGCAGCTGGTCCAGGACGGGACATCCCACACCGAGTCTGAGGCCGGACTCGGACCTGTGATGGAGCTCGAGGGCTGCAAACACAAAGACACACAGCGGGTGAGTGAGTACGCATCGTTGTGACATCACCCCTGTGACGTCCAATCAGAAGGCTCCTCACTGATCCCTGACCTGTGATTGGAGGATGGCGTCTGCAGGCGGTGGCGGCGGCGGTGAGCAGCTGCTGGACGTCTGAGCCGGACAGACTGGTGAGTCTCTGGAGGTCTGGACCGGAGACACTCAACACGTCAGGGAGGGACCTCAGTCCAGCTGGGGGGGACGACACAAGGTTACCATAACCCGCCTCACAGACAATGTTTTAGGGTCTAAGACCATCAGAAGGAAGATCTAACGAACAGAACTTCTATTATATTCACTTTAGTTGTTCACGATAGTGGCTGATCGCTCTTCTAACACGTGTTTATATGTAATTCATACAAGTTGATGTTAAACAATGAGATGTTAAAGTGTGATGTTTGTGAATGGAGTCTGGTGTCACCTCTCCTCACGGCTGCTATGATCCTCGGGTGGAGCTCCAGCTGGTCCCAGTTCATGTCCTCTTGTCTTCACGTCCTCCCGCTGCTTCACTCACACAAGAGACCGTGGAAAAGTCACTAAACGTTGTTTTTCTACGAGAAACTTCCGCCGCTCTCTTTCTACTTCCGCAAACCAACCGACGCTGCCTGATGACGTCTTCGGGAGCCGAAGACGTCATCAGGCGGCGCTAGTTGGACCCGTTTAATCTGGTCTGCGGGGGAGTCCGGTCATATTTCAACAATAACATCCAGTCCATCTTATTATGTACTTTAATAACAATGTGAATATAGTCTGTATTTTATAATATAAAACGGAACACATAGATTTAATTTTAAATGCTAACAGTTTAATTTTCCCGCCATCGATGTACAAACTCCCCCACGTGAGATCTCGACTCTGTGACGTTCTGTGACGTCATTGCACCGCGCCACAGGAAGAAAACAAACCACCCGAAACCCTGATCGGTTTGTATGATCAATAATCTAAAGTATTTAATTACTAAATGTTTAAATGAACCGTTAAATATATTTATGTAGTTCAGTCTGACGCGGGAACTACTAAACAAAATGGATTCTACCGCGAAAATAACGGCTGCGTCGTGTTTTTAACCGCGAAACTGGTTCTACTGGACTATTGTTTTAACTAACTATTTCTACTGCACTCAAACTGGACTCTATTGTTTTAACTGTTCCTACTGGACTCTAACTGGACTCTATTGTTTTAACTGTTTATATTGTTTTAAAACAATAGAGTCCAGTTTGAGTACATTAGACCCAGTTAGTTAACTGTTTCTACCTGACTCTATTGTTTTAACTGTTTCTGCTGGACTGTGTTCTTTTAACGTTAAGATTAACAGATTTCTAGTTAAGATAACCGGACCTCTGGTTAAGATAACCGGTCCTCTAGTTAAGGTAACCGGTCCTCTGGTCAAGGTAACCGGCCATCTGGTTAAGATAACGGCCATCTGGTTAAGATAACCGGCCCTCTGGTTAAGATAACCGGCCCTCTGGTTAAGATAACCGGTCCTCTGGTCAAGATAACTGGTCCTCTCTCTGGTTAAGATTAACATAATTAACCTGCACATGTTTTTATTTCTAATAACCTTTCTCTGTGTGACTTTTCCTTGAATATAAATGTGTAAATAAAACGAACATAATTAGTAAAGTAGTTTATAAATACATGTTAACTAGTTAATCTTGAACGGTTTGAGAACCTAAAACCTTAAAGTCTCCTCTCTGACCTCCAGGCTGTGTTCACCTTCACCATGAGCTCCCGGGTGTGTAAGACCTGTGGGGGGTCCGACATAGATGTGGATCAGGCCCGGGGCAGCGCCGTGTGTACCGGATGTGGTTCGGTTCTGGAGGACAACATCATCGTCTCAGAGGTCCAGTTTGTGGAGGGAAGTGGAGGAGTTTCATCTGCTGTGGGACAGTTTGTGTCCGCTGACGGTGAGGAAGATAGATACATGAACAATATAAACAGTAAACCATCACATTTATGAATAGTCTGGTGTAGAACATGAACACTAGAAACAGTAAACCATCACATTTATGAATAGAGTCTGGTGTAGAACATGAACACTAGAAACAGTAAATAGAGTCTGGTGTTTCTGTCTGCAGGTCCAGTTAAGGCTCCTCTTCTTGGTTCTGGATTTCACACCAGTGTTGGAAAAGAGTCCAGAGCTCAGACCCTGCAGGGTGGTGAGTACCATCTTCAACATCATCATCATCTTCACCATCATCATCACCTAACTAACCTGTTACCACCTGACTAACGTATTACCACCTGTCTTACCTGTTACCACCTGACTAACATGTTACCACCTGACTAACTTGTTACCACCTGACTAACCTGTCTAACTTGTTATCACCTGACTAACCTGTCTTACCTGTTACCACCTGACTAACCTGTCTTACCTGTTACCACCTGACTAACTTGTTACCACCAGACTAACCTGTCTTACCTGTTATCACCTGACTAACCTGTCTTACCTGTTACCACCTGTCTTACCTGTTACCACCAGACTAACCTGTCTTACCTGTTACCACCAGACTAACCTGTCTAACTTGTTATCACCAGACTAACCTGTCTTACCTGTTACCACCTGACTAACCTGTCTTACCTGTTATCACCTGACTAACCTGTCTAACTTGTTATCACCAGACTAACCTGTCTTACCTGTTACCACCTGACTAACCTGTCTTACCTGTTATCACCTGACTAACCTGTCTAACTTGTTATCACCTGACTAACCTGTCTTACCTGTTACCACCTGACTAACCTGTCTTACCTGTTATCACCTGACTAACCTGTCTAACTTGTTATCACCAGACTAACCTGTCTTACCTGTTACCACCTGACTAACCTGTCTTACCTGTTATCACCTGACTAACCTGTCTAACTTGTTATCACCAGACTAACCTGTCTTACCTGTTACCACCTGACTAACCTGTCTTACCTGTTATCACCTGACTAACCTGTCTAACTTGTTATCACCAGACTAACCTGTCTTACCTGTTACCACCTGACTAACCTGTCTTACCTGTTATCACCTGACTAACCTGTCTTACTTGTTATCACCTGACTAACCTGTCTAACTTGTTATCACCTGACTAACCTGTCTTACCTGTTACCACCTGACTAACCTGTCTTACCTGTTACCACCAGACTAACCTGTCTTGCCTGTTACCACCTGACTAACCTGTCTAACTTGTTATCACCAGACTAACCTGTCTTACTTGTTACCACCAGACTAACCTGTCTTACCCTCTGTGTGTCTCCAGGTAAGCGTCAGATCCAGCAGCTGGGCAGCCAGCTTCAGCTGAACCAGCACTGTTTGGACACGGCCTTCAACTTCTTCAAGATGGTGGTCAGTAAACACCTGACGAGAGGACGTAAGACGGAACACGTCATCGCCGCCTGTCTCTACCTGGTGTGTCGCACCGAGGGGACGCCACGTATCCTAGCAACCACAGAAACACAGTGTGAAGGTTTAATGTTTTTTTTTTTTTAGGTTTTCCTGAACTGTATTTCAGACATGTTGCTGGACCTGAGTGATCTTCTGCAGGTAGGACTGACCTCAGAGCAGCAGACACAGATTCATATAAACAGTGTATATATATACATATATGTATATATATGTATATATTTTTTAGTGTTGTAACGGATCACGGATCACTACTCACGGTTCGGCACACTTTTTATTTTTTACAGTTTAATTATCATAGTGTGTAATAAAGTGTTACTGCTGCTGTTCCTTTTCAAGTAACAAGTCCCCGAATATCAATGCAGAGTGTCAGTGAGCAGATATAAAGCAGTAGTGTGTTCACGTGAACGGAGCGTGTTAAGCCACCACCCCAGTCTGTCAGCAATGGGGGCCAAGCCACAACAACGACAACAAGGTATCATCGCAGCATTTAAGAAAGCATTTGTGGCCGAATCAGACCGGGCTAAAGCTATTACGACATTTACTGGGGTCTTTATTGCTGCAGACATGATGC
>NW_027466493.1:957500-987500 GCF_050575085.1 Anarhichas minor | reverse complement strand
AAGGTTTTATGGACTGATGAGATGAGTGACTCTCGACGGACCAGATGGATGGATCAGTAATGGCACAGAGCTCCACCAGCAAGGTGGAGGTGGAGCTCTGCTATGGGCTGCTATCATTAAAGATGAGCTAGTTGCACCTTTTCGGGTTGAAGATGGACTCAAAATCAACTCCCAAACCTACTGCCAGTTTTTAGAAGACTTCAAGCAGTGGAAAAGGAAAAAGTCTGCATCTTTCAAGAAGACCATGATTGTTATGCAGACTATGCTCCATCGCATGAAGTACTCCAGTGCGTGGCGAGTAAAGGCCTTACAGATGAAAGAATAACGACATGGCCCCCTTCCTCACCTGAACCCTATTGAGAACTTGTGGGCCCTTCTTAAACACGCCACCTCACTGAACAGAGTCTGGGAGGCTGTGGTAGATCATGAATGAAGGCTTATTACTGTTAAAAGAAGGGCGGATATATTGCTCACCGATTTGTTTTTTGAAATGTTAATTTGTAAATTTTGAGTTATTATTCTCACTTTAACAGATGAAAATAAACAAGTGAGATGTTTTTCATTTAGTTGCTTAATAATTGTGCACACACAGATCTCCTAAGAAAGCCAAAACCTCACTTTTACTTTCATAAATATTCAGGTTTGAGGTTTATTAACATTTTGGATTGAACGAGAGCTCTGTCGTTTTTTAATCCTCAAAAATACAACTTGCCTAATAATTGTGCACACAGTGTAAACAAGTGTTTACTCCTCAGATCTAAACTAGTGTGTGTATATATATATATATATATATATATATATATATATATATATATATATATATATATATATATATATATATATATATATATATATATATATATATATATATATATATATATATATATATATATATATATATATATATATATATATATATATATATATATATATATATATATATATATATATATATATATATATATATATATATATATATATATATATATATATATATATATAATTAGAATATCATCAAAAAGTTGATTTATTTCACTAATTCCATTCAAAAAGTGAAACTTGTCTATTATATTCATTCATTACACACAGACTGATATTTCAAATGTTTATTTCTTTTAATTTTGATGATTATAACTGACAACTAAGGAAAATCCCAAATTCAGTAATATTTAACAAATTAGAATATTACTTAAGATCAATACAAAAAGGATTTTTAGAAATCTTGGCCAACTGAAAAGTATGAACATGAAAAGTATGAGCATGTACAGCACTCAATACTTAGTTGGGGGCTCCTTTTTCCTGAATTACTGCAGCAATGCGGCGTGGCATGGAGTCGATCAGTCTGTGGCACTGCTCAGGTGTTATGAGAGCCCAGGTTGCTCTGATAGTGGCCTTCAGCTCTTCTGCATTGTTGGGTCTGGCATTTTGCATCATCCTCTTCACAATACCCCATAGATTTTCTATGGGATTAAGGTCAGGCGAGTTTGCTGGCCAATTAAGAACAGGGATACCATGGTCCTTAAACCAGGTACTGGTTGCTTTGGCACTGTGTGCAGGTGCCAAGTCCTGTTGGAAAATTAAATCTGCATCTCCATAAAGTTGGTCAGCAGCAGGAAGCATGAAGTGCTCTAAAACTTCCTGGTATACGGCTGCGTTGACCTTGGACCTCAGAAAACACAGCGGACCAACACCAGCAGATGACATGGCACCCCAAACCATCACTGACTGTGGAAACTTTACACTGGACCTCAAGCAACATGGATTGTGTGTCTCTCCTCTCTTCCTCCAGACTCTGGGACCCTGATTTCCAAAGGAAATGCAAAATTTACTTTCATCAGAGAACATAACTTTGGACCACTCAGCAGCAGTCCAGTCCTTTTTGTCTTTAGCCCAGGCGAGACGCTTCTGACGCTGTCTGTTGTTCAAGAGTGGCTTGACACAAGGAATGCGACAGCTGAAACCCATGTCTTGCATACGTCTGTACGTAGTGGTTCTTGAAGCACTGACTCCAGCTGCAGTCCACTCTTTCTGAATCTCCCCCACATTTTTGAATCGGTTTTGTTTCACAATCCTCTCCAGGGTGCGGTTATCCCTATTGCTTGTACACTTTTTTCTACCACATCTTTTCCTTCCCTTCGCCTCTCTATTAATGTGCTTGGACACAGAGCTCTGTGACCAGCCAGCCTCTTTTGCAATGACCTTTTGTGTCTTGCCCTCCTTGTGCAATGGTCATCTTTTGGACAACTGTCAAGTCAGCAGTCTTCCCCATGATTGTGTAGCCTACAGAACTAGACTGAGAGACCATTTAAAGGCCTTTGCAGGTGTTTTGAGTTAATTAGCTGATTAGAGTGTGACACCGGGTGTCTTCAATATTGAACCTTTTCACAATATTCTAATTTTCTGAGATACTGAATTTGGGATTTTCCTTAGTTGTCAGTTATAATCATCAAAATTAAAAGAAATAAACATTAGAAATATATCAGTCTGTGTGTAATGAATGAATATAATAGACAAGTTTCACTTTTTGAATGGAATTAGTGAAATAAATCAACTTTTTGATGATATTCTAATTATATGACCAGCGTGTGTGTGTGTGTATATATATATATATATATATATATATATATATATATATATATATATATATATATATATATATATATATATATATATATATATATATATATATATATATATATATATATATATATATATATATATATATATATATATATATATATATATATATATATATATATATATATATATATATATATATATATATATACCTCTCTCTCAGCGTGGGCTGTGTTTCCTTCCATCCGTCTCCTTCTTCTCTGGAGTTCATCTGAACATCGTCTTCTTCGTTGGTGTTTTCATCCGGCGGTTCAGGTTCATCTGGTTGAATGAAACTCTTCTTCACCTCCTCCTCGTTACTGTGAGGGAGGCTGGTGGAGAACAGTTCAGCAGCCATCTTCCTCTCCTCCTCCTCTTCTTCTTCTTTTTCCTTCTTCTCTTCTTCCTCCTCCTCCTTCTTCTTTTCCTTCTTCTCTTCTTCCTCCTCCTCTGAAGTCTCGACTTCACAGCATTGACTGTTTCCTGTCAGAGAGATTAATGTGATTATAATCTATAACTCTATTCTGTCTTAATTAATCACTTAACTATTGATCATCAGTGACATGGCTCTAGACAGCTGTCACCACGTCATTACGTCACGTGACATAACGTCATCATGTTTGTGTAAATGTACTCTGAATATTAATATAATACTAATATTGATCATCTTTAGAATAAGAGGTGTTTGTTTTATGTTGTGGGACACCCAGAGAGAGGCGGGGTTTACATGGTTACAGCACTACGTTTGTATATAGAAATATACTCACCTGTCGGGCTCCTGAACGTAACGTTACCACTGACACGTCATCAATAATTGATAATCACCCGATCGTTACCGTTAAACCGTGTCTCTAACGGTCTGCTCCGTTAACGTTAAACTCACTCCGGTACCCGCTGTTTGTTTCTCTGGACGCCATCTTCGATCCTGCTGCTACGTCAGAGGACCTGAAATAAACGGACTGGACCAAGTGGAAAGAGACACGGGACTACTTCCGGTTTTCAAAATAACGTGTAAAAGTAGCCCGAATGCGTCTTACACCTGATTCTATTCTATTAACAAGATGTTTGAATGATGTAACATCTGCTCCTTAATTTATTGAATTATTAAATTAATTACTTAGTTCATTGTTTACTTATTTATTTAATTCATTCATTCATTATTAATTTAATTATTTATTTATTTAGTTAAAGGGAACGTACCATTTTATAATGAGGGAAAGATCTTTATTCTCAAAGGTTGTTGGGAAAAAATATAATAAATCATTCTGGACAATGACTGATTCTCCTCCCCCCCTATTCTCCTCCCCTCCCTCTCTCCTCTTCTCTCTCCCCCCTCTTCTCCTCTCTCCTCTCCCCCCTCCTCTCCTCTCCCCCTCTCTCCTCTTCTCTCTCCCCCCCTCTTCTCCTCCCCCCTCTCTCCTCTCTCTCCTCTTCTCTCTCCCCCCCTCTTCTCCTCTCTCCTCCCCCCCTCCCTCCTCTCCCCCTCTCTCTTCTCCTCTCTCCTCCCCCTCTCCTCCTCCTCCCCCCTCTCTCCTCCCCCCTCTCTCTTCTCCTCTCTCCTCCTCCTCCCCCTCCCTCCTCTCCCTCCCCTTCTCCTCCTCCCCTCTCCTTTCCCCCCCTCAGACCCGTGCCTCTACATCCCTCGTTTTGCTCACCTGTTGGAGTTTGGGATGAAGACTCATGAGGTTTCTATGACGGCTCTTCGTCTGGTCCAGAGGATGAAGAGGGACTGGATGCACACAGGACGACGACCATCAGGTCTCTGTGGAGCAGGTACAACATGGCCGCCGTTAACGCGGCAACAATGCACATCACTGGAATATAGATATGAATGATGAGGACAACACAGTCTGTATCCAGCATTAACCTTTAGAGACCTAATATTTACATTCTGTCCTCCTGCTCTTCCTCATCCTCCTCTTCCTCCTCCTCATCCTCCTCTTCCTCCTCCTCAGCTCTCCTGGTGGCAGCTCGGATGCATAAGTTTCGTCGTACGGTGAAGGATGTGATCAGTGTTGTGAAGGTCTGCCAGACCACTCTGAGAAAGAGGTGAGAGCAGATCACACTAGATCACTTTAGATGATAGTAGATCCCAATGGACTGTAGTAGATCACACTAGATCACTTTAGATGATAGTAGATCCCAGTGGACTGTAGTATATCACACTAGATCACTTTAGATAATAGTAGATCCCAGTGGACTGTGGTAGATCACACTAGATCACTTTAGATGATAGTAGATTCCAGTGGAGTGCAGTAGATCTTAGTGGAGTCCAGTAGATCATGTCAGATGACAGTAGATCCCAGTTGATCACTTTAGATCCCAGTTGATCACTTTAGATGACAGTGGACTACAGTAGATCCCAGTGGATTGCAATAGATCACTTTGGATGACAGTAGATCTCAGTGGACTACAGTAGATCCCTGTAGATTACAGCATCCTCTCTATCTCTTTATAGGTTAACAGAGTTTGAAGACACGCCCACCAGTCAGCTGACCATTGATGAGTTCATGAAAGTAGATCTGGAGCAGGAATGTGATCCACCCTCCTTCACCGCCGGACAGCACAAAGTCAAGATGCAACAGGTAGATCCCTCTGTCTCTGATTGGCTGCTGACAGTTCACCAATGATCAATGACCCGACCAATCATCTTTCCTCTCCTCTTCTTCTGCAGCTGGAACACGAGCTGGCCAGGAAGCTGGATGAAGTCGAAGGTCAGTTCATAATATATTGTAGCGCTCCTGACCCATTTCTAGGCGGGGAACTGTGGTGGAAAATTTCTAGGTTAATCGGGAGAAGAGAGTTTTTCTTCACAAATCAATAATGAAGTCATCAGAAGATTCAAAGTTGTCTTTTTCCGTTTATTCTCTTGCAAGAGGGAAGAAAGCACAGCAACTACGTATTCAGTAGACTGTGTGAATGCCACATCATTTTATGCATACAGAAGGTTCACGCCTTTACAACTTCAGATAATGTGTCAAAAGGGGAGTATGGTATTTCAGACACAGGCTGTCTGTTTCTGCGGACATTCAGTTCCGGTTTCAAGGTCTTGTCTCAATCTTTGTCTTACCAACAAAGAAACAGTGTCTCTTCACTTCTCACCCTTGTGGGAAAAGATAACAAGACACCTGGATACAAAACTAATTAAAATCATCTGCAGAACTGCTGTTCTGTGTCCGCCTGTGTTCCTCACTTTCGGTTGTACATTCTCTAAAATTTCACATGATACTATAACATATTTTCCCATTACAGAAGTCTTTCGCACCTAACACGGCGGTCACTCCGTCGGCTGTCCCACCTGCGAGGATATACGTTCCTCTTGGAGGTGTCGGAACAATACCTTCGGCCTTTTATCTCACCCCATAGCTAAATCGTTAGGATTTCGGAATTATTCTCTTCTTGAAAGTCTTGTACGGCTAAGCCCTAGGCGCTCTCAGTAGGATGTAACTCTAACACCCTGTATGAATAGTTATGTACATCGTCTATACTTTACTATTGCCTATTGTGAACATTCTCACCATTTATGACGAACACTGCCAAGTCTTCACCCAGGGAACTCACCATAAGCTCCTCTGCATGTTTCAGTCGTCACATCTTATCGCCCCGTTAACGGACAGGGGAAGAGGGTTACACTGTTCTAAAGGACCAGAGTACTTTTTTTGGTTTCAGACACTTACAAAATGTAAGGCTGTGGTTTTATTAAAGATATTCACGCAACCATCACATACAACAATTTAAATTCAATGAAACAGTCACAGTGCTACAAGAACTAATTCTAACACTCCTACTGTAATACGTTTTCCTCTTAATCAGCTTTCACTGATTTGCTATGAGGAATAATGTCCAGGATCTCTCCTTCAAATCTCCCCCTTTTCCTTCTCTCTGCTCTGCTCTGCTGCTTTCCTGTAAGTGCAGGCTCTCTCAGTCAGCTCTCTGACATCCCTGCCTCTTTTGGGGGTCTATCTTTCCTCTGATAGCAAAAGCGTCTTCTATTCCTCGTCACTGAGGGGTAAGACAGTAGAAGGGTCTTCTTGTCCTCTATCCTTTGGGGGTCAGACCCCTAAGGGTCTATTCAAGAAGTCTATCCCATCCTCTAGTTGGGGAAAAAGCCCAACTCTCACAGTCTCTCTGCTGATCTAAGGCTGGCACCTCCTTCATTTCATGTGTCACTCACACATGAGTCCTCCTTCTTTTAGAGCTGACACAGAATGTAACTGGTTTGATCCTGTTCAGAAGAGGAAGGATTGTATAAGTTTTGAGTGACTATTTTATATAAGTCTATGCAGTTTATATGGTTAATCACTTCTATCATAAAGTAAAACAGGTTATATATAGGTTTAATGGTTATACTTTGAATCAAAAAGGTTACAGGTTATAAGAGTTATACTTTTATGCTTTCATACTTTTCTACGATCTTTCAACAATATATAAATATGATGTCATTATTCTAGGCCCGCCCCCTCTGATTCGATTGGTCGACTGATTGGTCTTAAGATCTCTTCAGTGAGTCGTTCTTCATCTCTGGTCAACACTGGATTTAAAGTCTGGTGTGATTCTTTGTGGACTAAGAATGTTTTAATGTCAGACGTACATTATTCTTATTTCCAATGAAACATTAAAATGATTATGATGTGATAGAAGGTGGTATCGTATCTAACAAATACTGAGCCTCCTTTGACTTATTGGGATTTTGATCAAATTTAGATCTTCCAGTTATTTTAGGATTTTTCTGAACAGCTTTTTAACCCTTTGAAGGACTAAACCTTTCATCCTTTCAGGAGAGATCAGCTGCTACAAAGACGAGATAGAGACGGAGCTGGAGAAGAGCCGACCTAAACTCAGAGGAATCTATGCCGCCTACGCCAAAGAGATCGGTCTGTACTGATCCTCAGTCAGTCCACCTCAACATCTGAACCACGTCACCACTCTTCACTTCTTCTTTTCAGACCCCGATGACGTCGAGGTCTCGTCCCAGACCTCTGAACCAGAGGTGCCGGAGGTCGAAGACGCCGATCTTCAAGCTGCCGCCCAACACCTGACCCAGAACTTCCTGTGTGAGGTGATCCAGGAGGAGGAGGGGCGGGGCAAGAAGCCAGATGACGGCAAGCAGGAGGCGGGGTCAGACAAGATGGGGGCGGGGCCTCATCGTCAGGCCGCTCCTCTGGCCGTCATCCTGGGGAAACTGCCGATTGCAGCCGGCCTGAGCCTCCAACAGACCTTCCAGACCTTCACCGAGTCGGACCGGGGCGAGAAACCAGACGGTGTGTATGACGTCATCACTATGTTGTCATTGCGTCATCATTACGTCGTAAATATATCATCATTACATCATAAATACGTTGTCATTACGTCATCATTACATTATCAATACGTCATAATTACGTCATCACTACGTCGTCATTATTGCATCACCACTACGTCATCATTAGATCATAAATACGTCATCACTACGTTGTCATTACGTCATTAAGTTATTATTACGCCATCATCATTACGTCGTCAATACGTCATCACTACGTCGTCATCATTACGTCATCATTACGTTATTATTATTACGTCATCATTACGTCATCACTGCGGCGTCATTACATCATAAATACGTCATTACGTTATTATTACGTCATGTCATCATTACGTCGTTAATATGTCAGCATTACATCGTCATTACGTCATCATTACTTCGTCAATGCGTCATCATTACGTCATCATTACTTTGTCAATGCATCATCATTACATCATAAATACGTCATCATTACGTTATTATTGCGTCATTACGTCGTCATGTCATCATTACGTCGTTAATATGTCAGCATTACATCGTCATTACGTCATCATTACTTTGTCAATGCGTCATCATTAGCTCATGGTAAACAGGTGTAAACAGGTTACCTGTTGATTGTGGTGTTGTTACAGACGAGCAGTCGGAGAGTGGAGAGTTGGACCTGAAGGACATCGATGATCAGGAGATTGATAAGGTAACTTCATTCATTAATCACTGATGTATTGATCCATGTAGCCTCACAAAGGTTTAACACAGAGTTCATCTTCAGTATATTATGAATAAGTAAAGATGCTTTTACTGTGAAAGGAGTGAACAGGATGTGGTGTGTTCTTCTTCTTCTGATTTTCTGCTGCAGTACATCCTGAACGATCGGGAGGTCGAGGTGAAGACGGAGCTCTGGATGAAACAGAACGCAGAATACCTGAAGGAGCAGAAAGGTCATCTTCATCATGGTCTTCATCATAGTCTTCCTCTTTGTGTTATTGACTAATTGTTGGTCCTCTTCATCACGGTCTTCATCATGGTCTTCATCATAGTCTTCATCATGGCCTTCATCATAGTCTTCATCATGGTCTTCCTCTTTGTGTTACTGACTGTGAATCATCTTCATCATGGTCTTCCTCAGAGAAAGAAGAGAGGATCAAGAAGGAGAAGGAACAAGGAACCTATAAAGAGAAGGTGAGTGGGAAGCACAGGGTCTCCCTGCCCGGAGTCCAGGGGCTGTCCTGGGCTCATTGGGGATTAGGACTGGATTACTAACCTGGCTACTGCCTCAGGGACCCCAGACCTTCAGAGACCCCAGACCCTTAGAGACCCTCAGAGATCCCAGACCTTCAGAGACCCTCAGAGACATTACATTACAGTCATTTAGCAGACGCTTTTATCCAAAGCGACTTACAATAAGTGTATTCAACATAGGTATTCAAGAGAACTACTAGTCACCAGAAGTCATAAGTGCATCTCCTTTCTTCAAACAAGGCTCCATGGCCTGGAGATAGGAATGAGCTGTTCCTTTCATTCCCCTGTAGGCTAGCACCAGAGTCTTAAACTGGATGCGAGCTCTTACAGGAAGCCAGTGTAGAGAACGGAGAAGGGAAGTTGTGTGGGAGAACTTGGCGTGATTGAACACCAGACGAGCTGCAGCTTTCTGGACAAGCTCCAGAGGTCTGATGGCCGATGCCGGGGCTCCGGCAAGTAGAGAGTTGCAGTAGTCCAGGTGGGAGATGACAAGAGCCTGGATGAGCTGCAGTAGTCCAGGTGGGAGATGACAAGAGCCTGGATGAGCACCTGCGCCGTCTCGTCAGTGAGGAAGGGGCGAATCCTCCTGATGTTGTAGAGCAGGAATCTGCAGGAGCGTGTAACCGATGCAATGTTTGCTGAGAACGGCAGTTGGTCGTCCAGGCTCACACCCAGTTTCCTCGCAGTCTGAGTTGGTGTCACCACGGTATCATCAATGGAGATGGACAGGTCTCGGTGCGGGCAACCCTTCCCCGGGAGGAACAGTAGCTCGGTTTTGTCCAGGTTGAGCTTGAGGTGGTGTGTCGTCATCCACATCGAGATGTCAGCCAAGCACGCAGCGATGCGTGCCTCCACTTGAGTGTCCCCGGGGGGAAATGACAAGACCAGCTGGGTGTCATCGGCATAACAATGGTAAGAGAAGTCATGCGAGCAAATAACAGAACCCAGAGATGTTGTGTAGAGCAAGAAGAGAAGGGGGCCCAGGACTGAGCCTTGTGGAACCCCCGTAGTCAGCATGCGTGGTTCCGACACGGCTCTCCTCCATGTCACCTGGTAGGATCGACCTGTCAGGTAGGATGCAAACAGGGAGAGTGCAGAGCCTGAGACGCCCATCCCCTCGAGGTTGCAGAGGAGGATCTGGTGGTTCACCGTATCAAACGCCGCAGACAGGTCCAGGAGAATCAGGACAGAGGAGAGAGTTCGCTCTCACGGCGTGAAGCGACTCTGTCACTGCAAGGAGCGCTGTCTCTGTCAAGTGACCCACCTTCAACCCGGACTGGTGGGGGTCCAAGAGGCTGTTCTGGTGGAGATAGGAAGACAGTTGGTTAAAGACAGCACGTTCAAGTGTTTTGGATAGAAAGGGTAGAAGAGAAACCGGTCTGAAGCTCTTGACATCAGAGGGGTCAAGTGATGGTTTTTTCAGAAGGGGGTGACTCTGGAAGTCTTGAAAGCTTTGGGAAAGCATCCTGAAACAAGAGATGTGTTGATGAGGTGGGTGAGGAAAGGAAGGAGTTCAGTCGCAACAGACTGAAGAAGAGGGGAGGGATCAGGTCAAGGGAGCACGTGGTGGGGCGGTTAGATGTAACAAGGTTGAGGATCTCGTTAGGGGAGAGGGGAGCAAGATAGGGTAAGATGAGGTGTGGAGAGGGGAGGGAGAGCTTAGGGGGAAGAGCTGGAGAGGGTAGAGAGGGAGAGGGTGGACAGGGAGAGGGGGGCTGAGAGAAAGAGGATCTGACATAATTGACCTTCTTGTCAAAGAAGTTGGCGAAATTATCAGGGAGAAGGGAGGAAGTAGGAGGAGGAGGTGGGGGTTGGAGGCCCTCAGAGACCCCAGACCTTCAGAGACCCTCAGGGGCCCGAGACCCCAGACCCTCAGAGACCCCAGACCCTTAGAGACCCCAGACCCTCAGGGGCCCTAGACCCTTAGAGACCCTAATAGAGCCCCAGAGACCCCAGACCCTCAGAGACCCCAGATCCTTAGAGACTTTCAGAGACCCCAGACCCTCAGGGGCTCCAGACCCTTAGAGACCCTCAGAGACCCCAGACCCTTAGAGACCTTCAGAAAACCTCGGTGGACCCAGACCCTCAGAGACGCTCAGGGTCCAGTGACCCAACAGGCTACAACGATACATTTAAATAAATCACGCCATCATGTTTTAATCCAAAGATCAAAGAAACACCCATCAATCACAAGACTTTTAATGTGAAAATCCAGCAGGAAGTGTTGAGTTCCTGTATATTAACATATATATATATATATTATACATATATAATAATATACTATGATATTAAATAAAGTTACATTGTGTCCGTCTCCAGCCGAAGAAGTCCAAGAAGAAGAAGGAGCAGATTCAGGCGTTGACGGCGGGCGAGGCCATCGAGAGGATGCTGGAGAAGAAGAAGATCTCCAGTAAGATCAACTACGACGTTCTCAGAGACCTGAACAGCAGAGGGACAGGAAGTGTGGAGGGCAGCAGTCCCAGTAGAGAGACCTCCGACCCCCCCGCCACCGCCGCCACCACACGGAGACGACTCAACCGCCGCCGCCGCAGGAAGACCAGTGACGCTAACCGAGATCTTGCCACTACCACCAGCATCATGGGGAAGAGGTAGATCCTTAGATATATGTATATATATATATTATAGATATATACTGTATATATAAAGATATACATCTAGATATACTGTATGTCTATATACTTTAAGATATATATACATACAAATATATGTATATACATAAAGATACATATCTACATGAAGATATATATAAATATATATACATAAAGATATATATACATAAAGATACATCAATATGAACATTAATGCTCTTCTTGTTCATCTTAGGGTCCGACTCCTTTTGTCCTCCACATCAAAGAAGAAGAAAACAGACGTCCAGGTGAGCAACCGTACATGCTTATTATATATAACTGTATATTATATATAACTGTATATTATATTTAACTGCATATTATATATAACTGTATATTACATATAACTGTATATTATATATAACTTTATATTACATATAACTGTATATTATATTTAACTGCATATTATATATAACTGCATATTATATATAACTGCATATTATATTTAACTGCATATTATATATATAAACTAGTGCTGGGCAACGATTACAATTTTTAATCGCGATTAATCTCATTGTTATGGCAAAGTTCAATAATGAATTATAAAGTAGTGTATTGCGCACTTTTATTTTGAAAGTACTGCTATATGAACAAAAGGGCAATAACATTTGGTTTGTAAACACATCAGGTTGTTGTTAGCAGCAGTGTTCTCTTTACACAGTAGCAGTTCTATCTCTTCACTATCTGTGCTCAGTGTGTGACTGTGTGTGAAACGTTCCACTGCTGTGCAACATGAATAACATGTTTCAGCACGTTTCATCTACATGTGTGTGTTGTGTCTTCATGACAGTCAGAGCATGTGAATGCAGCTCTACTGTTCATCAACATAATGCTGTAACTCAGAGGTGATGATGGTGACCCAGCGATGTCCAGCAGTCTCCAGTGAGAGCAACAGCTGCTGCTCGTTGTAACGCCGTCGCTTTAGTCGTCCTCTCCTTTAACACAACTCGTGTGTTCTTCTGGTGACGGTGCGTCTTGAGGCTCATACGTGACGTCATTTGTTGAGATCCTAAAGCTGCGTTCACACCAAACGAGACGTGAACGCACCTTGAGAACGTTCCTCAGACCGACATCTTCCACAACACTAACCTGCAGTTTGTCTCCACTTCTCTGTAGCATCTGTAAGCTTGTCTTGCTTTAGTTTATCTCTACTTCTCCCACACGCTGCATCAACGTAGTCTGAAGACTTCCTCCACCGTTGCCAGTGAGCAATGGACTTTCAAAATAATAATTTTAAAAAACCTGCGTTAACGCGCGATAAAATAATTGCCGGCGTTAATTAATTAATGCGTTAACGCCCATCACAAATAATAAACATGTATAAATGTTATGTATACTCCTCCAGACTGCTTCAGTTAGTTAGTTTGCCAGCTAGTCTTCAGAGCTGGTTAGTTAACTAGCTAGTCTCCGGGGGTGACTAGTTAGCTAGCTAGTCTTCAGAGCTGGTTAGTTAGCTAGCTAGTCTTTGGAGCTGGTTAGTGAAGTAGCTAGTCTCTGGAGCTGACTAGTTAGCTAGCTAGCCTTCAGAGCTCGTTAGTTAGCGAGGTAGTCTCTGGAGCTGGTTAGTTAGCTAGCTAGTCTCTGGAGCTGACTAGTTAGCTAGCTAGTCTCCGGGGGTGTCTAGTTAACTAGCTAGTCTTCAGAGCTGACTAGTTAACCAGCTAGTCTTCAGAGCTGGTTAGTTAGTGAGCTAGTCTTTGGAGCTGGTTAGTTAGCTAGCTAGTCTCTGGAGCGGGTTAGTTAGCTAGCTAGTCTCTGGAGCTGACTAGTTAGCTAGCTAGTCTCCCGGGGTGACTAGTTAACTAGCTAGTCTTCAGAGCTGGTTAGTTAGCTAGCTAGTCTTTGGAGCTGGTTAGTTAGCCATGAAAACATGGTGGAATTAGTAAGCTAACTAAGTAGCCGTCTGCTGGTTAGCTTTAAAAGTTCTTCACTAGAGCCTCAAATCAAATGATGTGATAATAAGATGACATGTGTAGCTGCAGCCCTCTGAGGTTATGTTTATACATCTTAATATACAAACATATTACATCATACTGTAAATATACATATATCTTTATATAAAAACATATTACATCACAACTTATTTTAAACTCAATGTGTTTCACCTCTAAGGTAGAAAACACTGTCACCATGACAACAGAGACTTCATCCGAAGTGACTACTAAACTTGAACCAGACAGAAGCTCCGCCCCTTCTGCTCCAACCACTGTGGTGGAGGAGGAAGAGGAGGAAGAGGAGGTGGAGGAGGAGTGTGTCAGCGCTCTGCAGCTCGTAGGAGGTCAGTCCAGGCTTTTATTCTGAAAACCTACAGGAAGGAGAGGTCATAGACCCACTGACCACTAATCACTGACCACTAACCACTGACCACTAACTACTGACCACTATCCACTAATCACTAACCACTGACCACTAATCACTGACCACTAATCACTAACCACTAACCACTGACCACTAACCACTGACCACTAATCACTGACCACTAATCACTAACCACTAATCACTGACCACTAATCACTAACCACCGACCACTGACCACTAATCACTGACTACTAATCACTAACCACTAATCACTGACCACTAATCACTAACCACCGACCACTATCCACTGACCACTAATCACTGACCACTAACCACTAATCACTAACCACTGACCACTATCCACTGACCACTAATCACTGACCACTAACCACTAATCACTGACCACTGATAACTAACCACTGACCACTAACGCTATCAGAAGAGGAAACCGTTAACGAAGAAGTATTAATAAAGTTTAATAGATAGTAAAGATTGGTTAGTTGGTTGGTTGATATATTAATTGATTGATTGATTATGTTTTACAGACTATGGCTGTGAGGAGGAGGAAGTCTTCTAGCTCCGCCCTGCTGACCTCTAAACTGGATCAATGTTACAGAAATCCATAACTGATATTTAATTGTTTTTATTGTTCTCTGATCATTTTAATAGATTTGATATCACTGAGCTCATGTTCATATTTTTTTATTGATCTGTTTGAATGTAAATATTAAAACTCACATTCCTGTAAAATATGAAATCCTTCCAGATTCAAATGGCTTTAATGTGTTTTAAATGTTTGTGTTTTTAGTGTTTTTATTGTGTATTTGTCTTATAAATGAATGTGTACTTTGAGTATTTTTACTTTGTTGTTTCTGATGAGAGAAAAAAACATTATTATGTAAAAATATAAATAAAACTGTAAAGGAAATGAGTGTGTTGATGTTTTATTACTTTATTTTCAGTAAACATTTTATTTTTGCTGCTTTGATGAAACAATGAAACAATTTAAAAAAGAATGACTCTGATGACAGAACCAATCAGTCATCGACAGGAATACTTGAACTGTCCAAACTTTATTGACACAATGATTCAGACACAACGGATCAAACCGTTGGTTTAGTTGGTTCTTTTTTTTAAACTTCTGATGGAGCTGGGCTAACACTTAGTCTTCATGCTAAGCTAAACTATGCTAAGCTAAGCTATGCTACCATGCTGTGAGCCTCCATGAAACCTTTGAACTGTTCCTTTAAGACGTTGATGTCACGCTCACGTCATGACACAGTTCAGCCTCTAGGGGGCGGAGCCTCTCAGTATCCAAACACCTGTTTGATGGCCCTGAAGTAGAAGCAGGTCCATCCCTCTCTGGTGGACTCCTCTCCTTCAGGGACTCCTCCACACTCCATCCTCAGCTCCGTCTCGTCTCCTCGCTCCTCCAGCTCCAGACTGACGGAGGCGTAGTGTTCTGAAGGAGACAAAGCTCAGATGTCAGATTGTCCCTGAACTCACCAGCAGAGAAGGTTCTCCTCATCACAGACGTACCACTGGGCCACGTTCTGAGCCGCCACCTCATCTCGATCCTTCGGTTCGGTACCCGAGGGGAGGAGCGGCGGTCTGGTTACCATGGTGATGCGACAACTCTGCACCAATTGGCTGAGCAGCTGTTACCTCACCAGCTGTGTGAACTCTCCTCTGACACTGCCGTCCAACATCTGGAACTGTCCTCCTCTCCGACCGTCCACCTGAGCAGCCGAACAAGTGAACACCTGCACGAACTGAGGAGAAGGTCAAATACATTTATACGTAAGATTTCTTAAAACCGTTTGGAAAGTATTGACTCCTGCAGCCACAAACATTTCACTGGCACTACTCCATCTCGGTCTCTTTAGCAATATTCTCATGGCGTCATTAGAAGCTGCAGTATTGTATTACTACTACGCTGCAATACTACTACAATACTGCATTACTACTACAATACTGCAGTACAATTACAGTACTGCATTACTACTACAAAACTGCAGTACTACTACAATACTTCATTACTAGGCAAGGCAAGTTTATTTGTATAGCACATTTCAACAACAAGGCAATTCAAAGTGCTTCATATAAAACCGTTATGCCTGGTTTTACCCTGATCTGTCCTGGTCTGACCTGGTTTTACCCTGGTGTGACCTGGTTCGGCCTGGTTTTACCCCGGTCTGTTCTGGTCTGACCTGGTTTTACCCTGGTCTGACCTGGTTCGGCCTGGTTTTACCCTGGTCTGTTCTGGTCTGACCTGGTTCGGCCTGGTTTTACCCCGGTCTGTTCTGGTCTGACCTGGTTTTACCCTGTTCTGACCTGGTTCGGGCTGGTTTTACCCTGGCCTGACCTGGTTCGGCCTGGTTTTACCCCGGTCTGTTCTGGTCTGACCTGGTTTTACCCTGGTCTGACCTGGTTCGGCCTGGTTTCACCCTGGTCTGACCTGGTTCGGCCTGGTTTTACCCTGGTCTGTTCTGGTCTGACCTGGTTTTACCCTGGTCTGACCTGGTTTGGCCTGGTTTTACCCTGGTCTGTTCTGGTCTGACCTGGTTTTACCCTGGTCTGTTCTGGTCTGACCTGGTTTTACCCTGGTCTGACCTGGTTCGGCCTGGTTTCACCCTGGTCTGACCTGGTTCGGCCTGGTTTTACTCTGGTCTGTTCTGGCCTGGTACCTCCTGGCTGATGAAGGTCCTGTACAGCTCATCAGGAGACGTTTGGAAGGTTTCCGTCAGATTAAAGGTGCAGGTTTTGATAGGAACACCTGGGAGGGAGGGGGCGGGGCCAGAGGAACACCTGGTGGCGGAACTTTTCTGTAGGACAAAACAAAGAGGTCAGAGGATACTTCCACACTGGTCTCAGCTGAATGTCTGGATGTGTAACTCTACCTGAGCTCTACTGGTCTGGATCTGGTTATTCTGGGTCTGAGCTCTACTGGTCTGGATCTGGTTCTTCTGGGTCTGAGGTCTACTGGTCTGGATCTGGTCCTTCTGGTTCTGAGGTTCAGGTGGCTCCGGTTGGTCGGCCTTAGCGAGGATCATACCTTGACTGAACTCTATGAGGTCACTCAGGTTACTACAGGGATCGTCACTGATTGGTTAGGATAGATGCATTCTGGGTAACAGACCTGATTTGAGCCGGTGGACGAACTCGCCCCCAAAACCCTCCGGACCTCCTGAGCCGGTCTTCTTCATGAGGCGAGGAGCGGTGTGTCGGGCTGGTCTTTGCACAGAGACACCGAGATCTGGACAGGAATAAGGTGATCAATATGATGATCAATTCATCTATCAGTACAGCGATCAATACCAGGAACAGGAAGTAGTACTAACGTCGAGGTCGTCCATGTCGTTCTCGTCCGATAAGTTAGAAACGTCAACGGTTCCTCTGAACTTCACGCCGCTGCTGGACGTCCCTGCAGACAATAAACAGTTAACACCACAGAAGAAGAGCTGGATATCGAACCCAAAGACGTTTTTAACTTTTATCTTCACTTTTATCTTCACGGTGCCACAAACATTTTAGTTATCGGACGCTCATCGTTCTTGTTTTTAGCTTTGAGAAGCTAACATCGCAAAGAGACACAGTACTGTTAAAATAACATGTTAGCATGTTTGTCTTGTTAGCATGTTTGTCATGTTAGCATGTTTGCCATGTTAGCATGTTTGTCTTGTTAGCATATTTGTCATGTTTGCATGTTTGTCTTGTTAGCATGTTTGTCATGTTAGTATGTTTGTCATGTTTGCATGTTTGTCTTGTTAGCATGTTTGTCGTGTTAGCGTGTTTGTCATGTTTGCATGTTTGTCTTGTTTGCATGTTTGTCTTGTTAGCGTGTTTGTCATGTTTGTGTGTGTGTCTTGTTAGCATGTTTGTCTTGTTAGCATGTTTGTCATGATGTCGACAAAAGACTTCAGGCTGACATGGTTCTGCAATACTCCACCTCGCAACTCCTCCAACTCAACAACTTCTCTGCTCCTCTGTTTATCTCAGCCATCAAAACACTTGGACTCCTCCGTCGGCCCCGGTACATCCACAGAGCCTCCCGCAGAAAGTTTGTTTACTCCTGGCCTGATCGCTCAACTCCTGCACGTCATCACCACAACAATCTACACGAGCGAGTTGCCTACCTCCGCCCCCTTACCAGAGCACCCCAGCCTGCCCAAATTCATCCACATCTCAAAATTGCTGTGTTTAACACCCGATCCCTAAACAACAAGGGCCTCTTACTCAGTGAATTCATAACTGACAATAATCTGGACTTTCTCTGTTTAACCGAAACATAGCAAAACCAACAGGATTACTTTTCACTAAACCAAACCACACCCCCTGGATATTCATACATGGACAAGCCACGCCTCCATGGGCGTGGTGGTGGAATAGCCACAATTTCTCGCAAAGGCATCACTACAACTGCAATAACCATCCCGGCTCCCTCCTCATTTGAACACCTTGTTTTTAAACTGTCTGGTCCCAAACCCCTGGTTACTGCAGTCATTTACCGCCCCCCAAAACCTAACCCTGCTTTCCCTTCTGACCTGTCTGAATTTCTCACACAACTTTGCGCCATCTCTCCATCCATTCTGCTACTCGGTGACTTTAACATACACGTCGACTCATCTGACTCCACAACTTCTACAGAACTCCTGGACATCTTTAACTACTTCATCACCCAACATGTCGACTTTCCCACCCATAAAAAAGGACACACACTTGACCTGGTCTGCACCTCCGGCGTTACCATCAGCAATCTAACCAGCATCGACCTCACCATCTCTGACCACCTGGCTATCAACTTGGACATAGACATCCCCACCCCCCATGTTAAGCAGAATCGCACCATAACATTCCGGAACATTAAGTCTATCAACATCTCCTCGCTCTCCTCCACCTTGGCTGCCACTGTCTCTGCCTCTGCCCCTATTTCGACTGCCTCCCCCACTGCCCTGGTCAAGTACTATAATGATGCACTCTCCTCCTGTCTTGACATCATCGCCCCCAAAAAATCCAAACTCATCTCCTTCACCCATTCCGCCCCCTGGTACACTGACTGACTTCGCCTCCTCAAAGTGCAGGGCCATCAACTCTTGGAACGTCTTGCCAAAAAAACTTACTGTTCACCTTGATGCCTTCAAACTCCACCAACAACAATATAAAGATGCCCTGAACACCGCTCGCTCCTCTCACTACTCCTCCATTATCCAATCTGGCTCCAACAACCCCAAAACGCTTTTCTCCACCATCAACAGACTCCTCAAGCCCATGGACACCATCTCCACCTCCTTCACCACCAGCAAATGCAACTCATTTCTATCCTTCTTCAATGACAAAATCATTGCAATACACAACCAGCTGGCAGCCCCCACCCCCCCCCCCCCCCCCCCCCCCAAGCCCTCAACATGACTCTCCCCTACTTCCAAGCCACTCACTCTCATCCTTCAGTTCAATCACTGAAATGGACCTCTCCTCCATACTCTCCAGCATGAAGACCTCCACCTGTGCCCTTGACCCCCTCCCCTCTTCCTTAGTCAAGGCCTGCCTCCCCACACTCTCCCCTCTCGTCACCAACATCATCAACTCCTCACTGTCTTCAGGTCTCATACCCCCCACACTCAAGATCGCTGCTGTCACCCCCGTGTTGAAAGAACCTGGTCTTGACCCCGACATCCCCAACAACTACCGGCCCATCTCCAACGTCCCCTACCTGTTCAAAGTCCTTGAGAGAGCCGTTGCATCACAACTCAAGTCCCACCTCAATCTCCATAATCTCTACGAACCCTTCCAATCCGGCTTCCGTTCAAAACACAGCACAGAAACCGCCCTACTGAAAATCACAAATGATATACTTCTCTCTGCTGACTCTGGATTCCTCACCATCCTCATCCTCCTTGACCTCAGCGCCGCCTTCGACACTATCAACCACTCCATCCTCCTCTCACGTCTCCAGTACTCCCTTGGCATAACTGGCACTGCCCTCTCCTGGTTCACCTCATATCTCTCAGACCGACATCAATTAATTGCAATAAACAACTGTAAATCCTCCACCTCCCCAGTCACCTACGGTGTCCCCCAAGGTTCCGTGCTTGGTCCCCTCCTCTTCATCATTTACATCCTTCCCCTTGGACAAATCATCCGTCGTCAAGGTCTCAACTTCCACTGCTACGCTGACGACACCCAACTCTACTTCTCCACCAAGACCGTCACCCACTCCACTCTCACCACCTGTCTCACTGATATAAAATCATGGATGCAACAGAACTTTCTCAAACTCAACTGCAACAAATCTGAAATACTCATCATCGGCCCTAACTCCCTCACCCGCTCAGCCCAGCCCTTCTCCCTCAACATTGATGGCTCCATCGTCACCCCCACCACCCAGGTCCGCAAACTCTGTATCATCCTCGACCCCACCCTCTCTTTCCTACCTCACGCCAACCACATCACCAAAACTGCCTTCTTTCACCTCAGGAACATTGCACGCCTCCGACCCTCCCTGTCCTCTGCCACCACAGAAATTATCATCCATGCCCTCATAACCTCCAGACTCGACTACTGCAACAGCATCCTCTATGGTTCTCCCAACAAAATCATCAATAAACTCCAATATGTTCAGAACTCTGCCGCTCGACTGCTCACTTCCACCCGCCGCTATGATCACATCACCCCAGTCCTTCACAACCTCCACTGGCTCCCGGTCAAATACAGAGTAGACTTCAAAATACTACTCACCACCTACAAAGCCCTAAACAACCTGGCCCCTCCCTACCTTTCAGAGCTCCTCCCCCTCCACGCCCCAACCCGTTGCCTCAGGTCCGCCGGTGCAAACACTCTGAAGACCATCAGGACCAAGCGCCGGACCTGGGGTGACAGGGCCTTCTCAGCTACTGCACCTCCCCTCTGGAACACCCTCCCCATCCACATCCGTGAGGCTCCCTCCCTATCATCATTCAAACAAGCCCTCAAAACCCACCTCTTCAAACTCACCTTCACCTGCTAACCCCTGCACCCTACCCTCCACTACATGACCCATTCAGCACAGCTTCTCCAGTCATTCTTTTATTATTATTTTTTTTTTCTATTTTTTTGTTTGTTTGTTTGTTCTGTTTGTCTCTGCCTTGTAAAGCGTCTTTGGGTATTTTGAAAGGCACTATAGAAAATTGATTTATTATTATTATTATTATTATTATTATGTCGTCATCAGTGACATCATCACTGACCCAGCCAGCTGGCCCTCAGCCTCCACTCATAGAAGAAGAAGAGTTTTCCTCTCCGGTTGTTGATGGAAGATTCTCCTTCAAGTCTGTCGACTTCCGTCAGCTCAACTACACCCTCCGGCCCTTTAAGAGAGACTCCTAGGAGGAGGTCACGGAGGAGCACCGAGGAGCAGTAGCTCACATCACGCTCTGTCCTAAGGAGGAGGAGGAGGGGTAGTAGTAGTAGGAGGAGGAGGAGGAGGTAATAGAAATAGAATGAGTTGATGATGCAGCGCTAGTCATATAGCCTCGCCCTCCTCTGACAGGACATTTAAAAATATCTGAACAGCTGGAGGATCGAATAACAAACACACTCTATTATATATTATACTATATTATAATATATAATAATATTATAATATAGTATGTTATAATATTAGATATTATAGTATATTATAATATATTATATAGTATAATATATATATAGTATATATTATACTATCTGTATTATAATATATAATACACTATATTATATATTATAATAGATTATATTATACACTATTATAATATATAATATATTATAATATAATAATAACTTGTTTTACATCTGTCAGATGATGTTTGAGTTTCTTCTCTGTGGTCCACTAATAATAATAATAATAATGACAATAGTAACAATAATAATAATGACAATAGTAATAATGATAATAATAATAGTAGTAATAATAATAATAATAATAAATACAGACCAGTGCCAGTTGTTGACGTTTGTTCCGTCTGCTCTCTGCTCAACGATCCATTGAGGATCTCCTTCACCCCATTTAGCCATCAGAGTACTGAGTACTACTGTAGTATATGTACTGTACTAATATACTGTAGTAGTACTTGCTGTAGTATTACTGCTGTACTGACTGCAGTATTACTGCTGTACTTGCTGTAGTATTACTGCTGTACTTGCTGTAGTATCACTGCTGTACTTGCTGTAGTATTACTGCTGTACTGACCGTAGTAGTACTGCTGTACTGACTGTAGTGTTACTGCTGTACTTGCTGTAGTATTACTGCTGTACTGACCGTAGTAGTACTGCTGTACTGACTGTAGTATTACTGCTGTACTTACTGTACTTGTATTCTGACCAGCTGTCCTTAAACGTCTGAGTCTCTGACTTTTCAGATGAAACTTGAAACCATAATTTTTAAATATTTTTAAATTCTTTGAATGAAAGATTAAATAAAATAAATTTATTTATATTTGGTTCATATTTTATTAGGTTGACGTCATAAAAACTTCTGTTAATATTTTACTTTAGTTATTATATCTTTAATTATTATATTTGTAATTATTACCGGAGCTTTGAGCTTATCACTGTTCGGCTGTTTCATTGTTCACTACAACTCCCAGCAGCCTGCGCGCTGCCGGAAGTCGTGAAGCCTCCGTCAAAGAAGAAGAGTAGCAGCTACAACTGAAGGTAAACACAGCTGATCGGTTCCGATCGATTATCGTGTTTTAAACTCATGTATGTTGGATCAAAGAACATATTCTGTGTGCGCGTGAGGACAACTACTGTTCCCGCCGTTTGTCAACGTGGAACAAAGAGTTACATCCGGGTTACACACTGGTGTATCTGTTAGCATGCTAACATGCTAACAGATACATCCAAGCTGGGACACAGAATACACATAATACACAGAATATACACACAGAATGAATATACACTCAGAATATACACTCAGAATACACAGAATATACACACAGAATGAATATAAACGCAGAATATACACAGAATACACAGAATATACACAGAGTAGAATACACACAGAATGCATAAAATATACACGTAAATACACAGGTGAACATCAGCCAGCTGACATGTTAGCTTCTGACTCTAACATCTCGTGAAGCTCTTCTTCTTCGTCTTGACAGTTTAAATAAAGTTTTCTTTGTTTGTCCAGATGATGAAGAGTAAAGCAGACGAGGAAGACTACTGGAACAGCTCCAAGTTTAAGCAGACGAGGAAGACTACTGGAACAGCTCCAAGTTTAAAGCCTTCACCTTCGATGATGAAGATGACGAGTTCAGCCGGGTGAGACCCAAATCTACCTGTACAGGTGTACTGACAGACAGGTGCACTGACCCACAGGTGTACAGACCCACAGGTGTACAGACCCACAGGTGTACTGACCCACAGGTGCACTGACAGACAGGTGCACAGACACACAGGTGCACAGACACACAGGTGCACTGACACACAGGTGCACAGACACACAGGTGCACTGACAGACAGGTGCACTGACACACAGGTGCACTGACAGACAGGTGCACAGACACACAGGTGCACTGACAGACCTTGAAGTGTTGACATTGTGTTCTCCAGTTAAAGGAGTCGAAGCGGGCGGTGAACAGCATTCGCTGCCTGGTGGAGGAAGACGATGATGAAGAAGAGGTGGAGAAGGTCAGCTGGAGTGGAGAACCTGTCGGCAGTAAGACATCACTGTTGTTATTAAAACACCTAGTTAGAATCGTGAGCTGTGATTGGCTGCAGGGTTACGATCATTTCCTGTGTCTCCTCAGGTATTTCCTGGTCGGTCAGTGAGACGGCAGCGTCCAATCAGAAAACAGACAGAGAGCCCGCCTTCCCCAAAATCAACACAGATACAGTGACGATCAGCAAGAGTCACTCAGGATACTCTCTGAGCTCTCTATTCAAAGGTGAGACAGATGAGACAGACAGGTGAGACAGGTGGACAGACAGGTGACTGAAACACACTGAAGGTTAAATCTGTTTCTCTGCAGGAAAAACGAAAGGAGGAAACTTCCAGTCGTTCACTGACTGTGAGTGAACTACACTCTGAGAGTGAGAGAGAGACAGAGTGTGAGAGACTGAAAGAGTTAGAGAGAGAGTGAAAGAGTAAGAGAGCGAGGTAGAAAGTGAGCTTATGGATGAGTGACTTAGACTGATGTTGATGTTTGTGTGTTTTAGTGCTCAGTGACTCGTCTGTCAGGCTCTACGCTCCAGAACTCAGAAAACCCAAATCAGAATACAAGGTAATCTGATTAAGGACTAATAATCTGATTAAAGTAATCTGATTTAAAGACTGTTTAAAGACTGTAAAGATGCTCATCAGGTTCTTTTTTTCTGGTGTACTAATGATGATGTCATCATGTTGTGTCATCAGGACTATGTCAGTGATTGGTCGCCTGAAGAAACGGTCCAGAGAATGCAGCAGGGAAAGGTAAGGTAGTATTACAGTGGTTGTGTTACAGAGGTAGTGTTACAGAGGTAGTGTTACAGAGGTAGTGTTACAGAGGTAGTGTTACAGGGGTAGTGTTACAGGGGTAGTGTTACAGGGGTAGTGTTACAGGTGTAGTGTTACAGGTGTAGTGTTACAGGGGTAGCGTTACAGAGGTAGCGTTACAGGGGTAGTGTTACAGGGGTAGTGTTACAGGGGTAGCGTTACAGGGGTAGTGTTACAGGGGTAGCGTTACAGAGGTAGCGTTACAGGGGTAGTGTTACAGGGGTAGTGTTACAGGGGTAGCGTTACAGGGGTAGTGTTACAGGGGTAGCGTTACAGAGGTAGCGTTACAGGGGTAGTGTTACAGGGGTAGTGTTACAGGGGTAGTGTTACAGATAAGTGTAGATTTGTGTTATGTACACAACTGCTCTGTAACGATGAGTATTAATGTGATATCTCATTAGAAAGCTACGGTTCTTGTAATTCGATTTATGCAAACCATTTCAAGATACAATAACAACAGCAGGTACAGTTAACGTCTCTGTCAAACAAGCACTCCAAAAATAGCCGATAAAATATCTCCGTGACTCACCGATTATGATTCATAACGTTTCCCTTGTGCATGCTAGTCCAGCAAAAACGGTCTTGCTAGGTGGCTAAGGGTCCTCTCGATCGAATCCAGTAAAAGATTTAGTCCAAAACACATTAGTACGTCCATAAAGACCCACGGGGGGCTGTTGCATCATTTCAAATTAGCCAGCAGATATGATAACTCGCTATCATATTTCAGTCATAATTTCACTTTTCATGTCAACAGACCGGAGATTTTCATCGCAAAATGGAGGCTGCATTCCGCCGGTTAGATTGACACCTCATTTGACCCAATAGAAGCTTCTATAGCCCAGTCACATTCTGGAACAGCCAACGAGAGTCCGCTTTGAAAGACAATGCCCGCCTCTCTTCTTTGAGTAATGCTCGAGCCAATCGCAACAGATTCCATTGAATCTCAGGCTCCATATAGCCAATGAAATTACGAAGACAAGGATATGCAGATTCAGCAGATTGCATGTTGGGAAAGTTTTCAAAACTGAAATTCAAAACCGTGAGTCAAGTACCTGAGACCGATTATCAAGAGCAAAGTCTGGTTCATGAGAATTTTCAAGAATCTGTGAAAGTTGACAATGGTTAAATATCTTATAGTTAACCATACATCGACATAAACAAACTATAGTTTGAATTTCGGACACGTGGTGACGGCGAGCCTCCAAATGCGTTTTTTACGCGGCCGCACTCTTAGTAAACCACGTGTAAAATATTAATTTTCTGTCGTATTGTAACCAAGTGGAACTGACGGGGTGACACTATTGGGTCCGGCGGACCAGTAATGAGGTGCACGGGCCTGATTAGGTGAAAAGATGCACCTGCTGGCAATTCGCGGCCGTTGTCTTTCTCTCCGCCGTCACGAGCGGCTGTGTGTGACTCTGCTCTGTCTCCGCCGCCACAAGCGGGGGTGCCGAGTCCAACTACTTCCTCTCCCACAACAAGCATAGACGTAGCGTGACGCCGCATGAGAAGTTGCGTCGTTGGCGCAGTGTCTGGGAGGCATCCGTTACGGAGGGGACAGCGTGTGTTCGGGGGAGGCTGACTCGGAGCTTCCTGAGCAGCTTCCAATGGTAGCTGAGGGGGAATCCAAGTGGGGGTGGCTGGGTTGCTGAACATTCGTTAGTGGGACGCTGCCTTGGTTTGTTGTTTTGTTTGTTTTGCATTAAATTGTTTGAGGCCGATCTTAGTGCACGGTCTGTGAACTCCTCCTGCCCGCTAAACCAGCTGTCACTGGTTGCTTCACACAGTTAGATTGGTATTAATAAAAGATTTATATTTTTATAACACTGCTTCCTGTGTGGATGTGCCTTTACGGTGTTTTGAATCGGATTTCTGTGGTAACGGGGGTGCTACAGTATTGTTATCAAATTCTAACTTCTACAGGTACTATGACCCCATGCTACCGTACCAGTGTATTTTCCAGCTAATAAGTCCCAGCCATAGATAACTGCTGCCATCTGTTGGCCAAAACAAATCCAGGCGGAAATAAAAACCTTCTTTTTCAGTGTGTTGTAAACTCCATAGCTCAATGCCAGTAGCACTTACAGTGATTCTGACTGATTGTGAAGAAACTTCAGAGTGTTACCGTTCAATAGAGACTAAAATCATACATGTACTCCCAATGGTTCAATAAGAGCTGTCAGTTTACTTTGGGTACGCTTTGGATAGGCGTTTTAGGCAAATTTTACAGGAGTGATAAGAGGTTTTAAACTATAATGTGTATCTCATGTACTTCTGTCTCAGTATCTCATGGAGTACTTCTGTCTCAGTATCTCATGTAGTACTTCTGTCTCAGTGTCTCATGTAGTACTTCTGTCTCAGTGTCTCATGTAGTACTTCTGTCTTAGTATCTCATGTAGTACCACGTTGTATTTCTCTGTGTATGTTTCAGGTTGTGTCTCTAGAGAAGTTTCGTTCTCTTCAGGATAAACTGTTGCTGCTGGATTACGCTGTCACTGCTCACGATGGAAACGTCATCACTGCTGTAACTTTATTCATCATTTGATCCACAACAATTTTAAAAAATGATTGTCGATTTTATTAAAAATAACTGACATGTTTTTTTTGTTTGTTTTTTCAGGTTTTAATATATTTAAAGAGGACTCTGAGTAAAGGTGAGCCTGTTGGTTCCGACTTTTGATCAGTCAGACTTAAGGTGAGCCTGTTGGTTCCGACTTTTGATCAGTCAGACTTGGTCCTGGATCAGTCAGACCTGGTGTTATTGACTCTGTGTGTTTTCTTGCTTAGAGGTTTTGTTTCGGGAGCTGGAGTCCAGACAGACGGCTCTGAGACATCTGATCCACTATCTGACTGAAACCAGAGACCAGAGGCTGCTGCTGGAGCTGTTCAGGTATCTACTCACACCTGAACCCGTCTCTACTCACACCTGAACCCGTCTCTACTCACACCTGAACCTGTACCTGTGCACACCTGAACTCACCTGGTGTGATGTCCATGTCCAGTGTTTATCTGAAGTGTTCTGTTATTCTGGTCCTCAGAGCTCTGGGCCGGATGGAGGATGTGGCGGTACGTATAAACACAGTACTATTACACCAGCAGTACATAGTTCTAGTACTAATACACCAGCAGTCCACAGTTCTAGTACTAATACACCAGCAGTCCACAGTTCCAGTACTAATACACCAGCAGTACACAGTTCTAGTACTAAAGTATTGGTGGTACACATGTCTGACCTAACTGTGTCCATGGCGACAGCTGTTGCAGTACAAAGAACACCTGAGCATCGCTGATGAAAACAAGAGGCGGGACTTTCTGAAGAGCTGCCTCAGGTGACTCTTGTACTTGTAGTGTACAAATATACAAATATTAAACTAAGGAACTTTACTTACTTTATCACATTTGTTTGTTTCCAGTCTTCCATTTTCTCCAGAAGATTCCTCTCATGTTCAGGATCACTACACTCTGCTGGAGAGACAAGTTATCATCGAGGTAAAGAACACACAAAACCAGTTTCACCCAGTATTAGTCTGTCTTACACCAGCATTAGTCTGTCTTAAACCAGTATTAGTCTGTCTTATACCAGCATTAGTCTGTCTTAAACCAGTATTAGTCTGTCTTAAACCAGTATTAGTCTGTCTTAAACCGGCATTAGTCTGTCTTAAACCGGCATTAGCCTGTCTTAAACCGGCATTATTCTGTCTTAAACCGGCGTTAGTCTGTCTTAAACCGGCGTTAGTCTGTCTTAAACCGGTGTTAGCCTGTCTTAAACCGGCATTAGTCTGTCTTAAACCGGCGTTAGTCTGTCTTAAACCGGCGTTAGCCTGTCTTAAACCGGCATTAGTCTGTCTTAAACCGGCGTTAGTCTGTCTTAAATCGGCATTAGTCTGTCTTAAACTGGCGTTAGTCTGTCTTAAACTGGCGTTAGTCTGTCTTAAACCGGCGTTAGACTGTCTTTAACCGGTGTTAGACTGTCTTTAACCAGTATTACTTGTGTGATATTGACTTTCCATCAGTCAGCTCTCCCAGTTTACTCAAGTTTAAACTGTCTATATTGTTTCTAGACCACCGACCGACAGGCAGAACGTGGTGGAAAGGTGGAAGTTTTCCAGAAGTTTCCCAGAAAAGCTTCGATCCTCAACATGCCGCTGATCACGACACTCTATTACTGCTGCTTCTACCACTACAACGAGTCAGAGGTTAGTTTGAGTTTAACTAAACCAGACTCTACTGGGTCCTGATTCAGAAAGGAACCAGATTATTGAAACCAGTTTGACTGAACCAGATTATTGAAACCAGTTTAACTGAACCAGATTATTGAAACCAGAATGACTGAACCAGAACCTCTTAATGCCCGCGTGCCGTCGGAGTGTTAACTGTACAACTGCTATGTATAGGTGGGCACTGATGCGACATGTCTTTGGAAAGCTAAGATTCTTGTGATTTGATTTATGCAAACCTTTTCAAGATACAATCACAACAGCAGGTACACTCAACGCCTCCGTCAGCCCACCAACCCACAAACAAACAGTTACAAAATCGAGGCAACTCACCGATGAAGCCTCATAGTATTCCAGCCATCCATAATATTCCAACAAAAACGCTCTTGTTACATTAACAAAGGTCCAGACGATCCAATCCAGTAAAATATTCAGTCCAAAACACATTATTACCATAAATACCCACGGACTGATGTTGCATCATTTCATATTAGCCGGCAGATATGCCTAAATATCTATATATTTTCTAACGTAACCAGTTCACATGTAAACATTAACGGTCTCTGGGTCTCAAAATGGCGGCTGCACTCTGACCTTTTGATTGACACCTCACTTGACCCAATAGGAGCTTACAACAGCCTACAACAGCCAACGGGAGTTTGCGTTGAAGGAAAGTGCCTGCCCCTCTTCTTTCGTGTAAAGCTCGAGCCAATTGCAACCGATCGTTGTGATGACTGATGCTTCGT
Organism: Anarhichas minor; assembly: GCF_050575085.1. Lineage (NCBI taxonomy): Eukaryota > Metazoa > Chordata > Actinopteri > Perciformes > Anarhichadidae > Anarhichas > Anarhichas minor. Next base: position 957,960 of record NW_027466493.1, on the reverse strand, counting down.
ATAGCCAATGAAATTTCGAAAATAACAATATACAGCTTCAGGGGTTATATTTACAACCAGAACACGGAAGTCACCTGCGTAACCGCGAGTCAGGTCCCTGAAAAACGTGTGAAATATTAATTTTCTGTGGTATTGTTATCAGATCTGAACCTGGACTAGGTAAGGCTTCATGCTGTGGTCCCATTGTGTTTTACAGCTAATAAGCCACAGCTATAGTCATCTGCAGGCATCTGTTTGCAAAGAAATATTCAGGCAGAAATAAAAACCTTCGACTTCAGTGTGTTCAAAGTTCTATTACTCAATGCCAGTAGCACTTACAGTGATTCTGACTGTGGGGGAAAAAACTTCAGAGTGTTACCTTTCAATAGAGACCAGAACCATGCATGTACTCCAAATGGTTCAAGAACAGCTTTCAGTTTACTTTGGGTACGCCTTGGATAGGCGTTTTAGGCTACTTTTA
>NW_027466493.1:917500-950000 GCF_050575085.1 Anarhichas minor | reverse complement strand
TTATACTGTGATACATAGTATAGTACTGTGATATATTTATACTGTGATGTATAGTATATATGGTACTTTTGATTTAATACTATTCATCACAGTATTATACACTAATCCGATATAATCATATTTATTTAGTAGAATATTTATATTTATATATATATACATACATATATATATATATTCATGAGTGAATAAGTCTCATCATAATAATAATTACTTAATGTTTCAGTTAAAGAGGTCAATCACCAATAATTAAATCTAGGCCCCGCCCACCTGCAGTATTCAGAGCAGCTGATTGGACGCTGCTCTCAGTCACACAGATGACGTTGTCATTAATTTATGTTGTTCAAATGAAAGTATTGAGATTTATGAGTAATGAGGTCAGAATGTAAACAGCCAATCAGAGTGCAGCTGGTCCTCTGGAGGTGGACCTCACACATGATCTATACATATTAAAATATATATATATCTATATATATACACTGTATATATATATGTATATGTGTATATATACGTGTAAAGAATGCATCTCCAAATCAAACAGACGGATGTTTCATTGTTCTGAACAGACGTAGTTTGAAGTCGACTTGCTGTTTAAACGTGTGACTCAGACACAAGATGATTCTGTGGTTTGACTTCCTGTCAGACAGAAAACTGAAATGAATCATCTTCTCGTCTTTTCATCTGAAAGACATTTCTGTTAACTTTCCATCAGAAGTTTGTGTTTGATAAGCAGACAACGATCTCCGTGTGTTTTCTGCTGATGGTTCATGTCACGATGTTTTTTAGTTTTCTCGGATGCGACAGGAAGGTATTATATATGATAATTAAATATGATTCATGGTCTTTCAATGGAACAATATCATGTGTCGTAGATACGATAACTGAAAAAGCATAACTGAAAGACAATAATATAGATATAACAAAGAAAATATTAAGAAGAAAATATAAATACAATAATGTAAATACAAAAACTTAAATATAATAACGTAAGGACGATAACATAAATACAATAACGTAAAGACAAAAACGTAAAGACAATAACGTAAATACGATAACGTAAAGACGATAACTTAAATACAATAAGGTAAAGACGATAACTTAAATACAATAAGGTAAAGACAATAACTTACAGACAATAATGTAAAGACAATAAGGTAAATACGATAACGTAAAGACGATAACTTAAATACGATAACGTAAAGACGATAACTTAAATACGATAACGTAAAGACGATAACTTAAATACAATAACGTAAAGACGATAACTTAAAGACGATAACTTAAATCCGATAACGTAAAGACGATAACTTAAATACAATAACGTAAAGACGATAACTTAAATACGATAACGTAAAGACGATAACTTAAATACGATAACGTAAAGACGATAACGTAAATACGATAACGTAAAGACGATAACTTAAATACGATAACGTAAAGACGATAACTTAAATACAATAACGTAAAGACAATAACTTACAGACAATAACATAAAGATGATAAGGTAAATACGATAACGTAAAGACGATAACGTAAAGCTGTAAAGACAATAACTTAGAGGTAACATAGATGCTAACAGCCTGAACAGAACAGGAAACCTCCTTTGTCTTCCGTAGGTGATCTTGAATCTGATTGGTCGTCTCTTTCTTTCTGCAGACATCATGCACGAGCCTCCGCTGACCGAGACGTTTTCTCTGACGACCAACACGAGCTCAATCGAGTGCCGGCCCCCGTACGATGAAGGCCGGCTGCCGCTCGTGCTGCTGTACAGTGTTGTGCTGGCGGTCGGACTGCCGGCTAACCTGCTGACCGTCTACCTCACCTGGCTGCAGGTGTGCAGGAAGAACGTGCTGGGCGTGTACCTGTGGAGCCTGTCTCTGTGCGACCTCACCTACCTGGGCACTCTGCCACTGTGGACGCACTACGTCAGCGGAGGTCACTCGTGGCCCTGGAGCTCGGCCGCCTGCAAGCTAACAGGCTACATCTTCTTCAACAACATGTACATCAGCATCTTCCTGCTGTGCTGCATCTCCTGCGACAGGTACGTGGCCGTGGTCTACAGCGTGGAGTCCCGCGGACTCCGCCGGCAACGCGTCGCCACCCTCATCGCCCTCTTCATCGTACTGCTGGTCGCCGTCGGTCACATCCCCGTCTTCACCATGAGGGAGGGCGATGCCGCCGAGGGCGACCGCCGCTGCTTCGAGCCGAGTCAAAGCAGCGCCACGGTGACGGGCTTCAACTACGCGCGCTTCGTGGTGGGCTTCCTGGTACCACTGCTGGTGCTGGTGGTGACCAACCACGGCATCCTGGCTAACGTGCAGCGCAGTACCGGGCTGCGGCGAGAACAGAAGGCGCGTGTTGGCTGGCTGGCGGTGGCGGTGGTGGTTCTGTTCCTGGTCTGCTTCGCCCCGTACCACCTTATCCTGCTGGTCCGAGCCGTCATGTTCCACTTCCCCCAGCTGGAGGACTGTCTGTTCGAGAGGACCATGTACACGCCGTACACCGTCTCGCTCGGTCTGTCCACTGTCAACAGCGCCGTCAACCCCATCCTCTACGTCCTGTCCAGCGACAACATCCGCAAAGAGCTGAGCCGAGGACTCGTGCAGGTCTGGGACAGAGCTCACCTGAGACCGCGATCCCACAGCAGCCACAACAAGATCCAGCCCACCAATAACTCCTCAGACCTGAATGTAGTGACCGAGACCGAGAGGCACCAGGGAGGAAAACCACCGGGGACCTGAAAGGCCGACCTCTGCTGGAATCTACTGGTCTTTTCTGGAAGAGTCCCACCAGTTGTGGGTCTGAACATGTACTTTGAGGAACAGGAAGGAAATCAGAACAGTTATTGGTCATCTCGACCAAAGATGAACCGGACGAACCAGATCAATAAAGTTGATCAAAAAAGTTTTTAAACTGAGACTTTTCAGACTCTCCGGTTTGTTTAATGAAGAACAAACTGAAACCGTTTATTTGTTAATTTCAGTGGATGTGATATCCTGAATAAAGTGAAATATTTGAATTTCTACAAAATAAATTGAATTAAATCAGCTGTGTGACCACGTGTTCCTCACGAGGATACTATCTCGTTCACTAGTCGGGTTTTATGTGTTGAGACAACTTGAGCCGCGAAGCATCCGATGGGTTTCTCCACATTTCATCACTTCCTCATTTAGATCACCTCTCACTTGTGTTTGTGAGGTTACGGTGAACGTAATATCCCAGCACACCTGAGTCTGTGAGTTAATATACGTTAACGTGCTTCAGACGAGTCGTAGCTGCAGCTTTAAATATTTATTTTATTAACAAGATCTGTTTAAATGTTTTTCATGATTTACATTTAAAGGACATGTTTTCATCTTTCTGTGAGTGTGTGTGCGTGTGTGAGTGAGTGAGTGTGTGTGTGACTGTGTGTGTGCGTGTGAGTGTGTGTGTGTGTGAGTGAGTGTGTGTGTGTGTGTGTGTGTGCGTGTGAGTGAGTGTGTGTTAGTGTGCGTGTGAGTGTGTGTGCATGTGAGTGTCTGTGTGTGTGAGTGTGTGTGTGTGCGTGTGAGTGAGTGGTGTGTTAGTGTGCGTGTGAGTGTGTGTGCATGTGAGTGTCTGTGTGTGTGTGTGTGCGAGTGTGTGTGTGTGTGTGTGTGTGTGTGTGACTGTGTGTGTGTGTGTGTGTGAGTGAGTGTGCGTGTGTGAGTGTGTGTGTGTGTGTGTCTGACAGACGGACAGAAAACACCAAACCAGCATAAAAAGTGTGAATCTAAACTAGTCTGTGTGAAAAACACGTTGAGCTCTTTTGAGGCATCAACTTGCAGTAGACGTTTGAAGTGAGTAGTGGTTAACAGGAAGTGGTTTAGTGAAGCAGAAACAGGAAGTTCAAGAAACGGTGAAAGGATGTTTCCACAAAGAAAATGTTTTCATTATATTTCAAAAACGCATCAGTGTTTTGTAGTTCACACTAATCTGACATCTAAGTCAGAGTTTCTGTGACTGGAAATTATTTTCTGTCCTGTGTATGGTATATAATACAAAATCATGAAAGGTCACAGTATAGTACGTCATAACAAAGTCATAGTATTTTATTTAAAGTCATAGTATTTTATTTAAAGTCACAGTATAGTATTTTATTTAAAGTCATAGTATTTTATTTAAAGTCACAGTATAGTATTTTATTTAAAGTCATAGTATTTTATTTAAAGTCATAGTATTTTATTTAAAGTCACAGTATATTATTTTATTTAAAATCATAGTATAGTATTTTATTTAAAGTCATAGTATAGTATTTTATTTAGAGTCATAGTATAGTATTTTATTTGAAGTCATAGTATAGTATTAAAGTCATAGTATAGTATTTTATTTAAAGTCATAGTATAGTATTTAAAGTCATAGTATAGTATTTTATTTAAAGTCATAGTATAGTATTTTATTTAAAGTCATAGTATAGTATTTTATTTAAAGTCATAGTATAGTATTTAAAGTCATAGTATTTTATTTAAAGTCATAGTATTATATATAAATTCATAGTATAGTATTTTATTTAAAGTCATAGTATTTTATTTAAAGTCATAGTATAGTATTTTATTTAAAGTCATAGTATAGTATTATATTTAAAGTCATAGTATTTTATTTAAAGTCATAGTTTGGTATGTTTTATGTTATTAAAAGTCATAAAAAGTTGAATCATTGATCTGAACGTTGAGGAATCTTCATCCCAAATGTAAATAGTTGATCAGCTGATGTCGTTAACTGATCTCAACATGTTGAAGTTTCTTCAGTCGTGACCTCAGAATGAACGGAAGATGATTTCATGACCACTGAAGAAGACCATGTGTGTGCCTGAAAGCTCTACAAGCAGAATAGTGGCCAAATCCCAATGTCCCTCCTAAACCCTCAGACCCTGAACCCTCAAGGACTCACTGACGTCACCTGGTGAGTGGGTGAGTGTGAGAGACTGAGGGCTTGAGATGGTGGAAATAGGAATGGGACAGCACTTTGCTGCAACACATCACTTTACCATGACAACTACAATAAATATGATGTATAACTGTGTATTTATTTTATACTTTGTACTCCCTGATATTAAAGTCTTCAGGCTCTTTCCTCACTAGATGAGGTAACTTCATATCATCTATTTACTCGTTTATGTCAAAACAGCTTCAATGACAAAATCAAATATTTGATGAATAAATAAATAAATATCTTCTGATTTCATGTTTATTTTTTGTTCCATCTTTAACCCTTAATGTTTCTGTGTAAATTTATTATGACAGGCTGAACACACGTGATCGGTCCTCTTTGTTTACCTTTTTTTTTACGTCTCCATGCGTCCGCTGGTTACCCCGTGTTTAACGTCACATTGCAATGATTTGTGGGTAATTCCCTTAGGCTAAATCAGCATACCATGCTGACTTACGGAAAGGGTTCACAAAGGGCTCAACATGTCTGCTAGAACTTCAAACACTCGATGATGTGACAGTGGGACAGCCCTAAACCCTCACGGACTTCGCGGGAACGCGCCTCAAAGTCCGTGAGTCCGTAAGGGGGACATTGGGATTTGGCCAGTAACTGACCCAATTCATGAAGTCTTCTGCTTTCTGATTGGCTCTGCTGTCTCTCTTCTCCCATCCGGACGCTCGGATTGGCTGCCTGTGGGCGTGTAATAAAGACCACACCGCTCCTGAATATTTAATGAGCCTGCCAGACAAGACTGAGGGTGAAATTAACCCTAAACGAGGGTCCTGGAATAAAGGGTACAAAAACAACATCCTGGATCGGTGATGTCACAGTGACCTCATCATGTTCTATTCATGTTTGGTTATTATAAATAAAGTTTGTTGAACAATAAACCAACAGTGACTCTTCAGATACTTTTATTGAGTTTCTGTTCCATAATTACAAAGATTCTTTAACTGGTGAAACAAAGCAGTAGTGTCTTCCCCCTCCCCCCCCCCCCCCCACGGGTGGGGGGGGGGGGGGTGCAACAGGAAAGATCATCACTGACACAAAATCAAAGATTATTTTTCTCCTAAAACAACAATATTGATGATGTGCAATTTAACAAAAGTTTAAAAATGAATTCATACAGTGTTTTTTCATCAGAGTGAGACCTCCGTCACCGTTAGCTCGGCAGCTAACGTCCTGCTAAAGCTTATCAACAACTTATTTAATAGAGAAGAAGAGGAGGCGATTGGTCCCTCAGAGCCAATCAGACTAAGGGTCACACACAGCAGCCATCAGCAGGGTTAAAACCAGGGGGCGGGGCTTCCCAGCAGGTCAAATCCAACAAAAATAAAAGCAGCTGGAAGCTCAGACTCACCCCGCCACAATAAAATCTAAACTCAGTCTGCAGACTGATTGGTTCATAAAACCCCTCCTCCCTCAGGGGGCGGGGTCACGCGGAGGCGGAGCCTCAGGGATCCATCTCCAAACCGTCCAATGTGAGCTGGCTGCGGTGGGGGGAGTTAGGACTGGGAGGGCTGCTGGGGTTAGAGCTGTTAGAGGGGGTCGAGTGTTTGGTGGAGTCCGAGTCCGGCTGAAGGGAGAGAGAGAGAGACACAGGTAGAGAGAGAGACAAGTAGAGCGAGAGAGAGACAGGTAGAGAGGTGGAGAGAAGTAGAGAGAGAGAGACGGGTAGAGAGAGAGAGAGAGAGAGAGAGAGAGAGAGAGAGAGAGAGAGAGAGAGAGAGAGAGAGAGACGGGTAGAGAGAGAGAGACGGGTAGAGAGAGAGAGAGAGACGGGTAGAGAGAGAGAGAGACGGGTAGAGAGAGAGAGAGACGGGTAGAGAGAGAGAGAGAGCGGTGGAGAGAGAGAGCGGTAGAGAGAGAGAGAGACGGGTAGAGAGAGAGAGACGGGTAGAGAGAGAGAGACGGGTAGAGAGAGAGAGAGAGCGGTGGAGAGAGAGAGCGGTGGAGAGAAGTAGAGAGAGAGACGGGTAGAGAGAGAGAGAGACGGGTAGAGAGAGAGAGAGACGGGTAGAGAGAGAGAGACGGGTAGAGAGAGAGAGAGAGACGGGTAGAGAGAGAGAGAGAGACGGGTAGAGAGAGAGAGAGACGGGTAGAGAGAGAGAGAGACGGGTAGAGAGAGAGAGAGAGACGGGTAGAGAGAGAGAGAGAGACGGGTAGAGAGAGAGAGAGAGAGAGACAGGTAGAGAGAGAGACAGGTAGAGAGAGAGAGAGAGCGGTGGAGAGAGAGAGCGGTGGAGAGAGAGAGAGAGAGCGGTGGAGAGAAGTAGAGAGAGAGACGGGTAGAGAGAGACGGGTAGAGAGAGAGAGAGAGAGAGAGACGGGTAGAGAGAGAGAGAGACGGGGAGAGAGAGACGGGTAGAGAGAGAGAGAGAGAGAGAGACAGGTCGAGAGAGACAGGTCGAGAGAGAGAGCGGTGGAGAGAAGTAGAGAGAGCGGTGGAGAGAAGTAGAGAGAGAGACAGGTAGAGAGAGAGAGAGAGAGACAGAGAGAGCGGTGGAGAGAAGTAGAGAGAGAGAGACGGGTCGAGAGAGAGAGAGAGAGACAGAGAGAGCGGTGGAGAGAAGTAGAGAGAGAGACGGGTAGAGAGAGACAGGTAGAGAGAGAGAGAGACGGGTAGAGAGAGACAGGTAGAGAGAGACGGGTAGAGAGAGACGGGTAGAGAGAGACGGGTAGAGACGGGTAGAGAGAGACGGGTAGAGAGAGAGAGAGACAGGTAGAGAGGTGGAGAGAAGTAGAGAGAGAGAAATGGGTAGAGAGAGAGAGAGACGGGTCGAGAGAGAGAGAGACAGGAGAGAGAGACAGAGAGAGCGGTGGAGAGAAGTAGAGAGAGAGAGACAGGTAGAGAGAGAGACAGGTAGAGAGAGAGAGAGAGACAGGTAGAGAGAGAGAGAGAGACGGGTAGAGAGAGAGAGAGAGACGGGTAGAGAGAGAGAGAGAGACGGGTAGAGAGAGAGAGAGATAAATACAGGTCAAAAGAGAGACAGGTGGAGAGAAAGACATGTAAAGTGTGTTAAACTTTGTCCTTCTATTTTGTAGTTCTGATATCTAACTCAGTGTTGATGGTAAATGTAGTCCATTCTGACCCACAGAAGAACTACAGGTTGGTATTTAATCTGGATCAGAACCACCTGACATCCCATAATATGAGACTGGAGGATGTTCTGGATGAGGAGTCAACAGAATACTCATTCACAGAGTGTTTTTGTGTGTCTGTGTATGTCTGTGTGTGTTTATGTGTGTGTGTGTTTATGTCTGTGTGTTTATGTCTGTGTGTGTTTATGTGTGTGTGTGTTTATGTCTGTGTGTTTATGTGTGTGTGTGTTCATGTGTGTGTGTGTTTATGTCTGTGTGTGTTTATGTGTGTGTGTGTGTTTATGTGTGTGTGTGTGTTTATGTGTGTGTGTGTGTTTATGTGTGTGTGTGTGTTTATGTGTGTGTGTGTGTGTTTATGTCTGTGTGTGTTTATGTGTGTATGTGTGTTTGTATGTCCGTGTGTGTGTGTTACCTCCAGGTCCTGGTCCAGTTCAGAGATGCTTCGAGATGAAGCTCCTCCAAAATCTGAACCAATAAACACAGATTAAATGACATCACATCTCAGCGCGTCAATATAATATATTATTATCTATATATAATATATTATTATCTATACATTATATAATATTATATATAGATAATATATAATATTGACGTGCAAAAAATACCTGAAAGTTCTGTACAGTCCTGTACAGGTGTCTGTGTGTGTGTACAAGTACAGGTGTGTGTACAGTTGTGTGTATTTACAGTTGTGTGTGTGTGTACAGGTGTGTACCTGAGGCTGTGCGTGTGATGTGTGTCTTGCTCCTCTGTTGCCGGGAGATACTGGACAGTGGGCGGGGCTTATCTTTAACTGGGTCATCCTGAGAGGAATGCATCACACTCTATACACACACACACACACACACACACACACACACACACACGAATATAAAACAAGAGTTATAGATATAACTAGGGTTCTATGAATCCTGGATGACTGATTGAGCCCGGCCCCGAGGAACCAGCGCCCGGCCCCGACGAACTCTCAAGTTGTTCAGATGAACTACTAAGGGCTTCTGCAGCAAGGACTCATGGAAGATGTAGTTTCTGGCGTCGGGACATTATAGACTACAGTTCACCACACTGTTACTGATTCAGCACCAGGTGAGTGAAGTCGTGAGCAAAGACAAGAAGCGGCGTGAGAGGACAGGAAGTGGAGTAAAAGGACAGTATGTGGTGTGAAAGGAAAGGAAGTGGAATGAAAGGATAGAAAATGGAGTGAAAGGACAGAAAGCGGTGAGAAAAGACAGGATGTTAGAGCCATATTTTTAGTTCAGTGTGCTTTGTTGCCACTGATAATAATAAAATAATAATATAATCCTGCGGGCTTAATCATATTATTCCGGGCGAAAGTACAAAAGTTTGCCGCGCTTCTCCTCACACAGCGTTGCCAACACCTGCGCAAAAAATACATCAAAACGTGCGGCCTGATCGGGAATCGTGTGCTATCGATTTTCTAGAGATTCGCCCAGCGGTTTTCCCGAAAATCGGAGCAAAATTTCTCCATTGACTTGAATGGGGTTTCGGCGTGAAGAGAGCTAAAAAACACTTAACTTTGGGCCCATATTGACTAGCCGTACATTAACGTAGAAACATGATTCAAAGTTTAAAACATAGACAAAACGCTGCACTTTATTGAGCCAAATGGACATTTTGATAGCGAGCACAGTTTTCATGAAGTCACAGATTAAGTTTCAGGAACATTTTGGGTCTGTTTCAGATTTTATAATGGGTGTGTATTGCGCAGCTCGTTAAGAGCTAGAGTGAGAGCATAACTGTCAGAGTGGAGCAGAGCAGGAAAATATTCTGTGATTTTTCCAAACAAATTGCTCCAGCTCCCACAATTTTTACTGTTTATACACCATTTTTGGCCCAAAAGCTTGGAAATCTGCTGTCGCACATTTGGCTCAAAGAGCCACAGAGCGACATGAACTCCAACCAACTGCTCCATTAGACTCCATGTTAAATCTGACCACTCATTTCTCAAAGAAAGCCGACGTTACCAGTTTTGTCTATTGCTCTGGAGCTCACATTATTAACACCACAAACATAAAAAACACATCAGCGCGTTCGACAGTCTTATCTTTCTCACGGTATCCGTATTTTGGCACTCAGACTCCTGCTTTTTGTTAAAAGGAGTTAGGGGTTTTGTTCAAAATCACTGATTACTGCAACGTTTCTTAATCAGTCTGTGCGTCCTCACCATGGCAACCAGTTACACACACACACACACCTTGGAGATGTTCAGTCAAAGGCATTGTTAGACCTCCTGTCCGTCTGTCTGTCTCTCAAACATTATGATTATGTCTCCTCTCCTCTCTCGCACACCCAGTCCCACCCTTTCAAAATAAAAGCCCCATGGATTAACTTGATCTTTACATGAAGCTCAGAATGAGGTTCATGTAAAGAAATGTTAAGTTCAAGTTTTTCCATCACAAATACAGAATGTAATTTCCAAAAGCTTCTCAAACAAAGATGAATATGTTCAGTACAGAACAGGATGTTCAGTCCAAGAGTATGAATCTAAAATGCAGAAAAGAGAGAAGCGATATCTCAATCGAACCTCAACGACACTACCGGTAACACTGGCGTGTGTATATATTGTGACGTCTTCGGGCAGTAGAGGCCACAATGTCAACATTTATTGTGGAATTCTTTTGTTTTGATGACAAATCATAATTTTTAATTTTGCTAATATATTTGTATGATCTAAACACATTCCTTTGATTTATGAATGGAAGTTAAATTCGTATTCTGAATAATAATTTTTCTTTGGGAACTTTTGTTATTAATGAGGATCAGCTGGGATAAGAGGAAGAGGTGGGACCGAGTCTCGGGTTGTCTTTCCTCGGTGTAGAACGGGGCATCGGCAGTCTTTGACCTCACTTTAGACCGATTATATGTTGTTGTTAATAAGTTTGTTGAAAATGAAAATAAATAAATCAAATAACAGCAATGGAATCAGCGTCTGCAGATTCATCATTTGGACGGTTTAACGTGCCAGTCGAGAAACGGAGTATAGAAGAACAAAGAACAGGCCACCACACGGGAGACCACTGTAGACCAGGCAGGAGACAAGTGGTCAAGTGAAGGAAAGGAGAGGAGAGGTAGAGCAGGGGTGAGGGAGACAGAGAGAAGCTGGCCTACCATTCCCAGAGAGGAGGTTGAGGGAGAGGAGGAGGAGGAGGAGGAGGAAGGCTGCAGGAGGCTCTGCTGGGAGGAAGAAGAGGAGGCGTCTTTCTGCAAGAAGGTGCCGGCCGACGCCGACGTCATGTGATAGACATGCTCAAAGTTGGAGGGGGGAGAGATGAGGGAGTGACGGAAGGAGGAGGGGGAGGGGGATGGAGAGGGGGAGAGGGAGATGACATCACCAACCTGAAGATCAGGGGGGAGGAGGAAGGTGAGACAGGGGGAGGAGAGAAGAGAGGAGTCAGTGTGATGGACAGAGCTGTCGGAGGGGAGAGGAGGTGAGGGAGAACATGCCGGCAGGAGGAGACGGTGGAGCAGGGAGGAGGAGTTACCAGAGGGAGGTCCATGAGGACCTGCATGCCGTCTCCTGGTCCCATGTGGGCCACGTGGTTAAAGTTTGTGGGATTAGAAATCATCTTTGATCTGAGCTCCGGATCCCTGAGCATCTCCCTAAAACAACACACACAATAACACACATTAATACACATTTATTACACACAATAATTAATACACATGAATGAAAGAGTCACCTCCTCTGCTGAAGCCGCTCCTCCTCTGGAACCTTAAACAGGAACTTCCTCTTGCTACGCGTTCGAACCATTAACTTCCTGCTCTGGTCCGAGGTCTCCGGGATGGTAAGGTCTCCCTCTGAGGACAGACAGGTAGAGATGGGTGAGCTTCAGGACCCTGAAGTAGTGAGACAGGTCCAGGTGAGTCCTTACCTGACGAGGTGTTGCTGAAATAGATCAGACGAGGAGGTTCTGAGCTCAGCAGATTTAAGGTTCCTTCAACATTCAGAGGGCGGATCTGAGGACAGAGACTGTGATGTCATTGACTGCTGCTACACTGCGATTGGCCGGTTCCCAGCAGTGCCGAGCTGTGATTGGTTACCTTGCGGAGGGAGATGGTCTGGACCCACTCTGCAGTGTGAATATCGAAGACGTCGAGTCCGTATTCACTGTAGACCGTCAGGTGGGAGGAGTTGGAGCCTGGAGAGACAGACAGGTGTTGATGAATACCTAGAACCTGGTTCCACATCAGGTGACGGTCTATGAACTGGTGTAAGTAACGTACTGCATGCCAGCGGCGTGGCGGGCCACATCAGCTCCTGGGTTCTGGACCGGCGGCCCTGTCCGTCCACGTAGATGCCAAGCTGGCTGAAGCAGAGCAGCGACTCGGTGGATCCCACCTCCAGGGCGTGCAGGGCGTCCAGGGGCTGCTGGGCCAGGAAGGCCAGCGACGGGTCGGCCGGGCTCACCAAGCTGATGGGGGACGACTCCCCCTGCAGGGCCAGCAGAGCGAAGCCCGAAGGATAACCGACGCACAGCCGCTCCCTCACCATGCCCAACCACTGCACCGTGCCCGGAGCCTGCACCTCCCACAGCTTCTTATGGTGGGGCTTCGCCCGGGTGATCTCGTAGCACAGAACCTGGAGGATCAGAACCACAACGTTAGAACAGGAGCAGAACCGTAGCGAGGTGGTTTTCACCGTCCTGGTCCCGTCCTCCAGAATCCTGACCTGACGTTTGACGGCAGCCAGCAGGCAGGCGGGGCCTCCGGGTCGGAGCACCCCGGTGGTCAGAGCCTGGCAGCATTTGGTCTCCGTCAGCTTGATGTCGAAGGCTCCCTCGGCTCCCTCCAGCGCCCCCCAGTGGTGGAGGTGAACGTGACGATTCCGACCACAGAGCAGAGCGACGATCTTCTCCTTCGGGATCAGATCGATCTGATAAACCTTCTTACTGTCTGCTGCTCGCACGATCACTGGAGGGAGAGCGAGAGAGAGACAGACAGCGAGAGGTGAGACATGAATCGATTATCAACAGTCCAAATGTCCGTCTGTCCGCCTGTCTCACCGTCTCTGGTGACCTCCACCACAAACAGTCCGTCTTCGGTTCCCAGAGCGATCCTCTCCCGGTCTGTAGGGACAGGAAACATATATTCATCAGTACTAGTACTCAGTACACAGTGTGTCAGTAGTAGTATCAGTAGTAGGAGTAGTCGCTGACCGAGCACAGCAGCAGACAGCGTGGTCTTGATGAGGGGCAGCGAGGCGTCGTAGGCCTCGTGCAGGACGTGGACCTGTTGGTTCTTCAGGAGGTTCTTGGTCAGGATGCTCTGCAGACCCTCCAGGATCCGGACCCACTTCCTCTTTTCCACCTCACTCTCCGCCAGCACCAGCAGAGACAGCGCCGACAGCTGAGAGATCAGCTGTGACGACGTCACCTGATCGTGGCAAAAACAAAGGATAGGGGTCACATGGAGGTCAGAGGTCAAACAGCGAGAGGTCACAGGAGATCTACCTACCCTGAAGATGCAGGGGATGTCCTTCCTGGTGGCGTGGATCACATCAGAATCCAAGACGGAGCTGACGGAAAACTCCTCGTCTCTGGAACACACGAGAACAAGTTAAAGGATTATCTGGGCAACTGTGGCTAAGTGGGTAGCAGGGCCGACCTTCCATCAGAGGATCGGCGGTTCGATCCCCGGCTCTGGCTCGCATGTCGATGTGTCCTTGAGCAAGACACTTAACCCCAAAATTGCTCCCGTTGCTCCCTACGGTGTAGAAATGTGATTGAATCTGAATTGTAAGTCCCTTTGGATAAAAGCGTCTGCTAACTGACTGTAATGTAATCTTATCTTAATATCAATAAACCAGAATGATCAAATCTAACCCTAAACCTTCTGTAGACTACAGAGTGCTGACAGTCACCTGAGATCCAGCACCAGACTGGCCCCCACCCCCGGCTGGGTGGACTTCCCCTCTGGGACATCGTAGAGGAACAGTTTACAGTCGGAGACCAAAGCGAAGGCTCGCTGCCAGCCCTTCTTCACGCCGCTGGGCTTTGGGATCTGAAAGAAAGACGGCAGCAGTTACCCTGACGTAGCCTTTGTAGGCGGTGCCTATACCTCATGACCTCATCTCTTACAGACGTAGCCTTTGTAGGCAGTGCCCATACCTCATGACCTCATCTCTTACCCTGACGTAGCCTTTGTAGGCAGTGCCCATACCTCATGACCTCATCTCTTACCCTAATGTAGCCTTTGTAGGCAGTGCAAATACCTCATGACCTCATCTCTTACCCTGACGTAGTCTTTGTAGGCGGTGCCGATGCCTCATGACCTCATCACTTACCCTGACGTAGCCTTTATAGGCGGTGCCGATGCCTCTCTGGACGTCGATGCCCTGCGGCCTCTTGGCGTGCTCTGCTGGGATTGGACAGACCAGGGGGGCGTGGTCTTTACAGGAAACATGGCAGATGAAGGAGCACACTGAGGAGAGACAGACAGAGTCAGGACCTTTGTGTTGACTAGTCTGGAACAAATAACTATATCTTATCAGCCTTTCAGGACCCGTTGCCGTCTAACCAGGAAACAAACAGTCCGACAACATTACATTACATTACAGTCATTTAGCAGACAATTCAGATTCTATCACACCGTAGGCACAGCTACGGGAGCAATTTTTGGGGTTAAGTGTCTTGCTCAAGGACACATCGACATGCGACTAGCGGAGCCGGAGATCGAACAGCCGATCCTCTGATTGAAGGACGGCCCTGCTCTCCACTTAGCCACGGTCACCCAACATTTCAGTTGGATCTGGTCTACCTGCTAGGAGGAGTACATCGGTGTATAAAGCATGTAGTTTCCTGTTGCCAGTAGCTGGCGCTATGAATATGGGTCAATGTTGGAGTGGAGATGTCTTCAGGACTGGACTCTGATCCACGTTACGGCAACATGGTTCTAAGAAAACTGAAAAGCTTCACAGTTTAGCATCACAAAGGTCTTAAGACTGTGCTGACCAAAGTCGATCCGGTGAAATCTGTAGCAGGAGTTAATTAAAGTGCCTGGAAATGGCCCAAAACATCACATTCAATTCAAAATGGCCGACTTCCTGTTGGGTTTTATGTTTTACCTCCAGAGGCTTTTTTGGGCGTCTCCACATGTTATGTCGACCAAATTTCATACATCTAGGTGCCACACCCATGATTAAAACCCATAAAACATAAATCTTCACTACTTCTGTTGCAAGTACAAAGTGTTTTACGCTTTTGAGCTCCTTTAGCCGCTCAAACATGAGATTCACTAGAAGAAGAATTATGAACAGAGATTCCAATGGTAACATTAGCGTGAACCAGGGGCGTCGTTAGGCCTATTTTAGGGGGGCTTCTGGTTTGTATGTTTTCTCCCCCTTCAAATTACAATCCAATAGCCTATCATCATACTTAACGATATAAACCCCGGGCACTAGGACCTTGGGGACGCTGCTGCGCTGGCTTTCTCACTCTGCCAAGTAACGTCTCTCGTCAACGACAACCAGGATTATAGCCAAGGAGTTTAGCTCAAAGTAAATGATGCACGGAGTGAAATTGTAAGTACAGGTAGTTACAGAATGAATCTGCAGTTGTTAACGATTGTTACCTGCTTAAATTTAGGTTTACTTGAGGCAAATGAAAGGGAATATTGTAGTGGGCTATGTTAACACTAAGCTAGCTAGCTATTGTGTTAGAAGCTGTCTCCAGTGAGCAAGAGTGTGAACGAGCGAATTCTAAATACAATAAATAACTATCGACATCTCTCTATTCTTTGCATTAATATATCTCTCTAGTATTTCGAAACAATAATATCAGTCCCTATAGAACGTTGTTGTTTATAATCACTGCTAGTGAACACTAAATGTCATAGTGTCCCTCATAACGCTATTGTACCGCTATATCATCCAATTCATTGACCAGATATAAGAAGATTCCTTCCATTTCAGCCCATCATACAATATTTCCATCCATCCATCCATTTTCCTCCGCTTATCCGGGGTCGGGTCGCGGTGGCAACAGGCCAAGCAGGCTGACCCAGACTTCCCTCTCACCGGCAACATGTTCCAGCTCATTCTGGGGGATCCCGAGGCGTTCCCAGGCCAGCTGGGAGATGTAATCCCTCCAGCGTGTTCTGGGTCTTCCCCGGGGTCTCTTCCCAGTTGGACGTGCCTGGAAAACCTCCAGTGGGAGGCGTCCAGGAGGCATCCTAATTAGATGCCCGAACCACCTCAGCTGACTCCTTTCGACGCGAAGGAGTAGCGGCTCGACTCCAAGCTCCCTCCTGATGACCGAGCTCCTTACCCTATCTCTAAGGCTGAGCCCGGCCACCCTACGGAGGAAGCTCATTTCGGCCGCTTGTAGCCGCGACCTTGTCCTTTCGGTCACGACCCAGAGTTCGTGACCATAGGTGAGGGTAGGAACGTAGACCGAGTGGTAAATTGAGAGCTTTGCCTTCCGGCTCAGCTCCCTCTTCACCAAGACGGTCCGGTGCAGCGCCTGCTTTACTGCTGCAGCCGCACCGATCCGTCTGTCGATCTCCCGCTCCATCTTACCCTCACTCGTGAACAAGACCCCGAGATACTTGAACTCCTTCGCTTGAGGTAGGCACTCCGTCCCCACCTGGAGGGAGCAATCCAGTACAATCCATACAATATTTATCATTCGATAATTAAGATGTGTTTTTTGATTTTTGTTATTCATGTTTTTTTTCCATTGAATGGTATATTTGACACTGAACTAGTTCATCTTTATCTCAGTGATAGTGTCCAAATGAGCATAAAATATCACTGGTATGTAAAAACTACACGGACAACAAGATAGATGTAAATGTTGATCAACATCTTAATCCCTTCTGCTCATAATAAAACAAGTAAACAACTCAAAAGTTGACACTGTCAGGTCCATTCTCCATCCATTGTGTGCGGTCCCTTTAAGAGTTAGGATTTGGGAGTGACGCGGATATGAAAGCTAGTTTATCCGTCTTTCCTTTACAAGCAGGAAAATTATTTGTCTCTTTATTTGAGAAAAGTTAATATTTGTGTTGTCAAATTTCACTATAACCCTGAAATTCTGTCTCTTGTGTTATCATATACTGAATGCAAGCAAAACTACAGAGCAAAATCACACTCTTTCTGATTGAACCAATCTATGAGCTGTCTGAACCAATGGATATCCACGGCCCCAAATGGGCCCCAAAAAAATTGACGCGTGCTATGCGCGCAAACATGCCCCTCCCCTTGGGGCTAAGCCCCCCCTTTCCTTGAATCCTAGAAACGCCCCTGGCGGGACCAACTTTCATTCTTAATTGTGTCATAATTTTTAGAGATTAAGATAATAAGAAGGTGTTGTGTACCTTCACAGGCGTATCCCTGTCTGAGGAGTCCCACCATCAGTGAGGTGCAGTGTGTGCACTGAGTCGGACTGGAGAAGGTCTTGATGCTCAGCTGGTGAGCTTTGGGCTGTGAACACACCACACAAACATGATCAATATGACACTCGCACAAAGACAAAGATGCTATTGGAAGAAAAGTTTGAAGACCAGTAAAAGATTCAGAAACATCACGTTACAGACTGGATTACTGAACTACCGCAGTCCATCTGGACCAGTTAACTACTCCACTCATCTCTCTGGACAGATACTACAGTGTTAAACCCACATTACACTCCACATCCAACAGGGTCTGCTAGGGTGTACATATGTCTGACAGGGTCTGCAAGGGTCCGCTAGTTCTGCCAGGGTCCCACTAAGGTCAGTGGTACCGCTAGCGTCCCACAGGGACCGCTAGGGTCTGCTTATATCCACCAGGGTCCGCTAGGGTTTGCGAAGCTCCACCAGGGTCCGCATAGATCCACCAGGGTCCGCTAGGGTTGGCGAAGCTCCACCAGGGTCCGCATAGATCCACCAGGGTCCGCTAGGGTCGGCGAAGCTCCACCAGGGTCCACTAAGGTCGGCACAGGTCCACCAGGCCGAGGATCGAACCACCGATCCTCTGATTGAAAGAAGGCCTCACTTGGGTTGGCGAAGGTCCACCAGGGTCCGCTTGGGTTGGCTAAGGTCCACCAGGGTCCACTTGGGTTGGCAAAGGTCCACCAGGGTCCGCTTGGGTTGGCGAAGGTCCACCAGGGTCCGCTTGGGTTGGCTAAGGTCCACCAGGGTCCGCTTGGGTTGGCTAAGGTCCACCAGGGTCCGCTTGGGATGGCGAAGGTCCACCAGGGTCCGCTAGGGTTGGCAAAAGGGCGGCTGTGGCTAAGTGGAGAGCAGGGCCTTCTTTCAATCAGAGGATCGGTGGTTCGATCCTCGGCTCTGGCTCCGCTAGTTGCATGTCGATGTGTCCTTGAGCAAGACACTTAAGCACAAAAATGTCTCCCGTAGCTGTGCCTACGGTGTAGAAATGTGATAGAATCTGAATTGTAAGTCGATTTGGATAAAAGCGTCTGCTAAATGACTGTAATGCAAAGGTCCGCTTGGGTTGACGAAGGTCCACCAGGGTCCGCTAGGGTTGGTGAAGGTCCACCAGGGTCCGCTAGGGTTGGCCATGGTCCGTCATCAGAGAGTGTAGGCATAGGTTTTGTTTCTCCACTTTGTTGTGACTTAGCAGACACGTATGCTTGAAGCGTCTGCACATGTAACGTATCCTCCAAGCGGACTCCAGGAGGTAGTAAGAACAGAACTACTACACTATCGTGGTGTCCGCAGCTGTCCGTGTCAAAGGCTTCACTGGTACCACACTTTATTTAGTATTCCTACCCCCTACAGGTGACATCTCACCTGGGGAAACAGTAGCGTACCTTTAGTGTGGTCAGTGCTGAGCTCTGGTAGGTGGGGGAGGGGCTCGCTGGGACTGACGCAGCTTTAACTTCCTGTTGAAACAAACGGGACAAGACTCAGGTAAGGACAGGTAAAGGATCAGTCACGATTCTCTGAGTCCACAATTCAACTTCACCATTCGATTTCCAATTGAAACTTGCTTTTCTGGCCTGTCATTTACATTTTTAAATACCTGTATAACAGAAGCTACGAGGTACCAGATTTTTGTTGAAGAGAAAAAATACTTGTGAGAAAAGACCATCCTGCTTTGATTCATAATTGAGATGGTGACGCCCTTATCACATACGTGGAGGATCCGTGTTTGCGACTGACCTCGTGTTCGGAGGTGGTGGAGGGTGAAGGGGGCGTGGTCTCTGATTTCAGGGGGGTGGAGTCTATGTCTGCGGTCTGCAACGTCAAAGAGAGGAAACATTGAACATCACTGTTGACACACTTCAACATGTATGAAAACCTCTCAGTCCAACTGTGTTTCTACTGATGACTGAGTTTATTAAGTAAACACTGAGTTCTCCTGAAATTACAGCTCAGTATTAAATCATTGTGAAGGAAAGGTTATAGTTCATTGCAAACATTATTTATACATCACATTTATATCCGGCTCAGTGAAACATGGACGTACAGACAACTATCACTGGATTACTGTGATACTGATTAGACGTTTATTGTGGATGGACCTCAGTGATAATATGAATATGTTTCATGTTTCACTGATTCATGAACTAGAGAAAGAGGGAGAGTTTTTACTCTGATTCCCTTCCTGCAGTAGCTCTGTGGCGCCCCCCTGTGGAGGCTTCTGTCTGTTACAGACCAGAGCCACAGGATGTTTATTTATTCATTGAAATAAATAGATGTGACCTGGTAGTTTCACTGAAGAAGACCATGGGATTTGGTCAAAAGCTCTATAAGTAGCGAACAAGCTAATATTTCACCAGATAGCAGTAAAATGTAGCCAAATCTTCAGTGATGGGATCCTTTAGTGTCTGCTGATTGGCTGAACAACCCGCTGATGTTCCTGAGAGCCAATCAAGTGAAAGGTGGCTAAACAGGTGTGAGGTCATTGGAGTTAAAGGAGTCTAGCTACTATTAGCACAAAGCTAGCAGCAACAACTGAGGTTAGATCTGACAGCTAGCTGCCCCGGAGGATTGTGGATAAGGGTATCGGTATGCAGGGGATTGTGGGTAACATGGCAGATGAACTTACGTCTTCCCAGAGAGCGAGCAGCGAGGAGGAGGAGCAAACTGACGCCTCCATGTAGCAGAGAGAAACAAACAGCTTCAGAGACTACACCTGAGTGACATCATCATCATCATGTGACATCATCATCATCACGTGACATCACGTGACCTGCTGCTTGGTGAGTTCCGGGGTTAAATACCAGGTACTCTTCATATGTTCCCGTTATAAGAGTTGTAATATTGTTACTAGGGGGAGGAATATTCAGAGAAAAAAATATCTCTGAATTTACTAAATTAATGTCGTAACTTTATGGGAAAAATACTTGAATATTCTCTGAGATTAAACTCACAAAATAATTCAGAAAATAGTTGTAAAAATAGTTTTTTTTCACTCACTTTGGACGGTTTGATCAACCTCATCACAACACTGGTAACTGTAATTCTAACAGTATTTACTTTTGTTCATAACATGAAAGAGAAAGTGTTTATGTATCTCTGATTATTACCCCCCCCCATCAGGATGTGATTCACAGGTAGTAAAGTCAACAACAACAAGAGATGTTTCACATCCTGTTTGTCTTGTGACACCTTTAAACTAATTATCCTAGCAACAGCTGGTCTCAGGTTTAATCATCACGTGACCCCTTTTGGAGGCCCTGGGCCTCAGGTTGAGAACCACTGTATTAAGAGGTCACAAGGAAAAGAGGCTTGAGACAACCGAGCAGACAGACGGGTGAGACAGACAGGTGACTCACTCTGAAGGTGAGGTCAGGAGCCAAAGGAGACGTGTTGAAATATTCAAATATAGAGTCCTGGAAGTCTGGAAGCTTCAGACCTGCAAAGAACCAGATTAGAGGTGAACACCTGAATGAGGTCATTTGGTTAGTTTTACCTGAGGGACCGCGTACAGGACCATGAACTGAACCCTGAGGGACTCCAGGTGGTCTCACCTTTGTCAGAGCGGGAGCGGCTGTCCTCCATGTCTTTCTTCAGACTCTCCACCTGCTCCCCCATCTCCCGACTCCTCTCCTCCGACTCCTTCAGCTTACTGCAGACAGACAGACAGACGGACAGACAGGTGAGGAGACAGGCAGGTGAGGAAGGAGAAGCTGTTGTTCTCTGTGTGACCTCTGACCTCTCCAGGTTGATGTTGGCAGCTTTGACTTTGCGCAGCTCCTCCTGAACCAGCTGCTTGGCTCTGATCTCTGCATCCAGAGCCGACTGGAGCTCCAGACGAGCTGACATGTCCAACTTCTGACTGCGACGCACCTTCCACAGGGGGTCCTACGAGGGGGGGGGGGGGGGGGGCAGAGACAGTCAGTGGTACTGATGGAGAACATCTACAGAGCCCAGCAGATTTTTATTTGGATTTTATGTAATAGACCAACACTAAAAAGACAAAGATGGTAAAGTGAAATGAAAAAACAATAACACAGTGCTACTCCTGACCCAGGGACCCCTGAGACAGCAAGCTGAAAACTTTTGTGAAAGAATTCCAGGCTCTCCGGGTTTGAAAGGTGCGTGGGATCTGTGGTGTTGCTACTGGTTCCAGAACTGGTTCTGTATGTATGTGTGTGTGTGTTACCAGAGGTCTTGTTCCTAGACTGGAGCTGCGCAGTGTTTCCAGCTCCTCCGTCATCTTGGTAGCCAGAGCCTGAAGGTAGCCTCGAGCATCCTTCTCATCGCTCACCCTGAACACACAGACACATGTTAGTAACACAGAGCACGTCCTCCTGGTCCACCAGACACACATGTTAGTAACACAGAGCACCTCCTCCTGGTCGGACTCACCACTGGATGATCTCTGCAATCTGAGCCTCCCAGTGAGCCACGCTCTCTTTCTTAGACGACAGGTCCTGCAGGTCGTCCTCCAGCTGACGGTTCTGAGCCGTCAGTTGATCCACAAATGAACACAGCTAAGAGAAAAGTAGTGTTACTAACTGATCATGTGCAGTCACAATATTTCATATATTTAATTAATGGACTACTTTAAGTCAGGACTACCGTACGTCAAGACTACGGCCCTTCGAGACTACCGCACTTCAAGACGACTGCACTTCAAGACGACTGCACTTCAAGACTTCGGGAACTGTACTTCAGTACTTGATGACTACAATACTTGACTTCAATACGTCAGTACTTGAGGACTACAATACTTGACTTCAATAATCAGTACTTCAGAACTTGAGGACTACAGTACTTCACCTTGTCAGTTTCAGCCGTAAGTTTGCGGTTTTCTTCTGTCAGAAGGTTTTTCTCTCGTTCAGATTTCTCCTTCAGAGCTGAAACAGCTTCATCCATCTCTGCTTGTCTGCAGGAACAAAACAAAACCTGTGTCAGGACTCACCTGACCCTCATGCTGACTTGGTTCAGGACTCACCTGACCCTCTTGCTGATCTGGTTTAGGACTCACCTGACCCTCTTGCTGACCTGGTTCAGGACTCACCTGCCCCTCTTTCTGACCTAGTTTAGGACTGAACTGTGTCTCAAGACTCACTTGCCTCTTTTCCTGACCTGGTTCAGGACTCACATGCCCCTCTTGCTGACCTGGTTCAGGACTCACCTGCCCCTCTTGCTGACCTGGTTCAGGACTCACCTGCCCCTCTTGCTGACCTGGTTCAGGACTCACCTGCCCCTCTTGCTGACCTGGTTCAGGACTCACCTGTCCCTCTTGGCCTTGTCCAGCTTGTCTCGTAGCTGCAGCAGCTCCTTGTTGGCGGCGAGCTGCACCCCCTCGGACTCGTGCAGGTCTTTACGGAGGTTTTTGATCTCGGAGGAGTGGGAGGAGTCTCTCCTCAGCAGCTCCTCCTCGTAGAACAGGATCTTCGTATCGAGATCTGCCTTCAGACGGGACAGCTCCTGCTGAAACTCCGCCCCCCCGGCTACTGCCCCTCGACCCTGCTGAGACTGAGACCAGATCCAGGACCACAATCACTCACTTCTGTTAATTTAGTAAGAACCAGTTTGAGTTTTAGAGTGTCACCATTAATTGATTGATTGATTGATTGTGTGAGGGTCAAAGAGGGTCCTCACAAGTGCAGAAGTACAAACATGCTTGTGTGTGTGTGAGACCTCTGACCTTCAGCTTCTGCAGCTCTGTCTCCAGCTGTTTGGTGTAAACCTCACTGTGCTCCCTCAGCTTCCTCTCCTTCTGCGCCTCCGCCTTCGCATCGTCCAGCTGAGCCTCCAGCTGACAAACACATACAAGGCTTTTATTGTAAAGGAGAGGAAGTGACTGATGGTGAGAAGTCCCCCGGGGGTCATGGGGCTTAAATCTTTCTCTCACCTCCTTGCGGTTCTTCTCTGTCTTGCGGATCTCCTGTCTCATGGCGTCCATCTTCTGCAGGAGGGTGTCCATCTCCTCCTCTTTGTCCCTGAGCTGACGGGACAGACGCTGTTTGGAGGACCGCAGGTCGGCCATCCTCTCCGACAGGTCTGAGAACTCCTGCAGGGCCAACTTCCTCTGAGAGTGAGCCTCCTTCAGCTCCTTCGTCTGACTCCTCAGACGCTCCAGAGAGTCCGCCAGCTGCTGCTCACAGGAGGAGACCAGGTGTGGTTCAAGACACAGCTGATACTGGACTAGTCACATTCAGGTGGGGGGGGTCATGTTCAAAACCAGAGACCACTTCCAGGAATGAGCTCGACCAAATCACCATATAATATATATACAATGTAGTTTGTTGAACCTGATCCTAATGGACCTGAGGATACTTAGACCTGATCCTAATAGACTTGAGGATACTTGACCCTGATCCTAATAGACCTGAGGGTACTTAGACCTGATCCTAATAGACTTGAGGATACTTGACCCTGATCCTAATAGACTTGAGGATACTTGACCCTGATCCTAATAGACCTGAGGATACTTAGACCTGATCCTAATAGACTTGAGGATATTTGGACCGGATCCTAATGGACCTGAGAATATTTGGACCAGATCCTAATGGACCTGAGGATACTTAGATCTGATCCTAATGGACCCGAGGATACTTAGATCTGATCCTAATGGACCCGAGGGTACTTACACTTGATCCTAAAGGGCCTGAGGATACTTGGAGCTGATCCTAAAGGGCCTGAGGATACTTGGACCGGATCCTAATGGACCTGAGGATACTTGGACCGGATCCTAATGGACCTGAGGGTACTTAGACCTGATCTTAGCTGAGCCACTTACAGTGGGGAAAAAAAGTATTTAGTCAGCCACCAATTGTGCAAGTTCTCCCACTTAAAAAGATGAGAGAGGCCTGTAATTTTCATCATAGGTATACCTCAACTATGAGAGACAAAATGAGAAAAAAAACAAATCCAGAAAATCACATTGTCTGATTTTTAAAGAATTTATTTGCAAATTATGGTGGAAAATAAGTATTTGGTCAATAACAAAAGTTCATCTCAATACTTTGTTATATACCCTTTGTTGGCAATGACAGAGGTCAAACGTTTTCTGTAAGTCTTCACAAGCTTTTCACACACTGTTGCTGGTATTTTGGCCCATTCCTCCATGCAGATCTCCTCTAGAGCAGTGATGTTTTGGGGCTGTTGCTGGGCAACACGGACTTTCAACTCCCTCCACAGATTTTCTATGGGGTTGAGATCTGGAGACTGGCTAGGCCACTCCACGACCTTGAAATGCTTCTTACGAAGCCACTCCTTCGTTGCCCGGGCGGTGTGTTTGGGATCATTGTCATGCTGAAAGACCCAGCCACGTTTCATCTTCAATGCCCTTGCTGATGGAAGGAGGTTTCCACTCAAAATCTCACGATACATGGCCCCATTCATTCTTTCCTTTACACGGATCAGTCGTCCTGGTCCCCTTGCAGAAAAACAGCCCCAAAGCATGATGTTTCCACCCCCATGCTTCACAGTAGGTATGGTGTTCTTTGGATGCAACTCGGCATTCTTTCTCCTCCAAACACGACGAGTTGAGTTTTTACCAAAAAGTTCTATTTTGGTTTCATCTGACCATATGACATTCTCCCAATCCTCTTCTGGATCATCCAAATGCTCTCTAGCAAACTTCAGACGGGCCTGGACATGTACTGGCTTAAGCAGGGGGACACGTCTGGCACTGCAGGATTTGAGTCCCTGGCGGCGTAGTGTGTTACTGATGGTAGCCTTTGTTACTTTGGTCCCAGCTCTCTGCAGGTCATTCACTAGGTCCCCCCGTGTGGTTCTGGGATTTTTGTTCACCGTTCTTGTGATCATTTTGACCCCACGGGGTGAGATCTTGCGTGGAGCCCCAGATCGAGGGAGACTATCAGTGGTCTTGTATGTCTTCCATTTTCTAATAATTGCTCCCACAGTTGATTTCTTCACACCAAGCTGCTTACCTATTGCAGATTCAGTCTTCCCAGCCTGGTGCAGGTCTACAATTTTGTTTCTGGTGTCCTTTGACAGCTCTTTGGTCTTGGCCATAGTGGAGTTTGGAGTGTGACTGTTTGAGGTTGTGGACAGGTGTCTTTTATACTGATAACGAGTTCAAACAGGCGCCATTAATACAGGTAACGAGTGGATGACAGAGGAGCCTCTTAAAGAAGAAGTTACAGGTCTGTGAGAGCCAGAAATCTTGCTTGTTTGTAGGTGACCAAATACTTATTTTACCGAGGAATTTACCAATTAATTCATTAAAAATCCTACAATGTGATTTCCTGGATTCTTTCCCCCCATTCTGTCTCTCTTAGTTGAAGTGTACCTATGATGAAAATTACAGGCATCTCTCATCTTTTTAAGTGGGAGAACTTGCACAATTGGTGGCTGACTAAATACTTTTTTTCCCCACTGTATATGTACTTGGGTAGACCAGAGAACAGTATCAGTGATGAGAACTACCTTGTGGACTTCTTCTTTCTCCTGTCTCAGGGTCTTCACCTGCCTCTCCAGGGTCTTCAGTTTGGAGGCGGAGCTCTCGTAGTCCTGTCTGAGTGTGACCGCCTCCTCCAGCTGGTGCTCCAGCCTATCAGAGTCTACCACAGAAGAGGGGCGGGGCTTACTCACCTGATGGATATTGATGCTGAACATGACCAAAGATTGAATCTGAAGTCATTAATACTGCTGCTACTAGTACTGCTGCTCCTAATACTACCACCACCACTCTGACCTGCCAGCTTCTTCTTCAGCCGTTCAATCTCCTCGTTGAGCTTCTTGATCTCTTTGTCTCGGGTCAGAGTTCCTCCTCGAGTTGGAGCCTGGAGGGCCTGAGTGGACTCTGCAGATACAGAGGTCCGAGGTCAGGAGTACTACATCCAATAAATACTTCAGTCCTGTACACTTTAAACACACTGTTTAAACTCTGTCTGTCTGTCTCACCCTGCAGTTTGCGGTTCAGCTCCTGTTTCTCCTGCTCCAGTCGGCGGATCCTCCTCTCGAAGGCCTCGACCTCCTGACCTCCTCCTCCTCCTCCCACCTCCTCCTGACGGAGGCCAAGTCCCGTCTGGCTGACGGAGCTGCGGTCAGCAAAGCAGCTGTCGGTGGTGTAAGTGAAGCCGACGAAGGGGAGGTGCTGACCAGTGAAACCAGTGTGAGACATGGGAGGGGTGATGTCCTGCAGGAGAAACACTGTTAGACTGGACCACCTTTATATTCTGGAGTGTGCATGAGAACGTCGACAGGTCTTTACCGGTCTTTAAGGGTCTTTAATGTGGACCGGACCACAATGACTAGAGGAAGGACCTTAAAGACTAGGGACTGGACCTGAACAACTAGAGGCAAGGTCTGAAAGACTAGAGGCAGGACCTGAGAGACTAGAGGCAGCACCTTAAAAACTAGAGACCTTAAAGACTACAGGCAGGACCTGAGAGACTAGAGGCAGGGCCTTAAAGGACAAGAGACAGGACCTGAATGACTAGAGACCTGAATGACGAGACTGACGGGTTAATAAGCGGAACACCTGTACAACGTGACTACTTTTCGTCCTCACCGGGTTCTTGAGGACGTCGTCGTCCACGTCGAAGTTGGAGGTGTCGGTGGGCGAGGACACGTCGGGGATGTACGGGGCCTCGGCCGACCGGATGTTGTCCCAATCGATCCCGCTGAAGAATGGGTGGCTCTTGAAGTCGGAGATCCCGTTGGCGCCGAGTCGGTGTTCCCTGGAGCACAGCAGGCTCTGGATCAGGTCCTTGGCGTCCTCGGACACGTCGGCCACGTGAGACGGGAACTGGAAACGCTCCTGGAGACAAAGAGGGAAGTAAAGAGGACAGAAATGGAGACTAGTCCACTGAGACCAGTCCAGATTTAGAAGACAGGAAGTAGGACGAGAGCCAAGAGACAGACGACCTGGAAACGGCTTAGATTCAGTATTCTGGCTCATTGTTGGTCAGAGAAATCCTGAAAGAACTTCATCAGACCAAAGTCTCACAGCTTTTCTTATTTTGACTTAATTTAGAGTTAGTTTGAAGTGAATCCACAGACTGAACTCTGACCTCGTGGTTCATGATCTTGCCGTAGGTTTCCACTAGAGACTCGGCGTAGAACGGCGTTTCCCCGTAGAGCATCTCGTACATGCAGACTCCCAGAGACCACCAGTCACACTCCGGTCCGTAGCGGCCCATCCCGTCCTCCATTGCCTGCAGGATCTCTGGGGAGATGTAGTCTGGGGTCCCCACGGCCACAGAAGACTGCACCTGCATCGCAACCAGGGACACAGAGTCCTTAAGTCTGTCCCTGGAGGACTAAAGTCAACGTAATAACGAGAGTGTTGGTGTGTTACCGTGCCGTCCTCCATCATCCGGAGACAAGACCCGAAGTCAGCGAGGCGGATGTGACCGTTAACATCCAGCAGGACGTTGTCTGGTTTAATGTCTCTGTGACATTAAGTGACCATTAAAACAGATTAAATAACCATTAAAACACATTAACTAACCATTTAAACACACTAAATAACCATTAAAACACCTTCAGCCTCCACATTCCCCCAGTGATCCCAGTAGAACCAGTACCTGTGGATGTAGTGCTGCTGGTGGATGGAGTGGACGGCGAGTACCATCTCAGCCACATAGAACTTGGACATGTCCTCTGGAAGACGATCTTCAAACTTACTGAGCAGAGTCAGCAGGTCCCCGCCCACGTAGTAATCCATCACCAGGTACTACCAGGAGACAACAGATCAATACCAACCAATAACAACTCAGTGATCATTTATACTCAGTTATAGAGCGACTGTGGCCAAGTGGAGAGCAGGGCCGTCCTTCAATCAGAGGATCGGCGGTTTGATCCCCGGCTCCGCTAGTCACATGTCGATGTTTCTTGAGCAAGATACTTAACCCCAAAATTGCTCCCGTAGCTGTGCCTACGGTGTAGAATGTAGGGCTGCAACTAACGATTATTTTAATAATCTATGAATCGGATATTAATGGGCCAAAAAAGGCGAGTGAATAAAAACGTGTCTTTAGTTTTGCAAACTATACCACCCCTGCTTTACTACTGTTATTAACGAGCTAACGCTAACTTGTCAAGCTGGATAACGAGTAAACACCAGCACCAGAAGAGCTACTGGAGGGACGTTACGTTCCTCACTTCAAAACGGAACAAAAGTAGGATTCTGTAGTGACTAACCCTGCTGTTGAACATCCTTCCTCCTCATCAAGGACTCCAACATGTTTACGTTTTAGGTGCTGAATCATCACCGTGGTGCTCCCGTGCCATGCCATGTCGCTTTTGCATATCTTGCAATTAACACACTTTTTCGATTTATTTAGTGTGAAATGCTCCCACACCTTGGATGACTTCGCCCCAGCGCGATAGCCTATCAGCGTTGAGATGTTTCTCCTGTCATCACTGACTGCCGTTGTTGAATCAGGAAATAAATACTGTAGCCGTCTGTGTTCACCCAGAGCTCTACGATACCTCATATCAATAGAGACCGGACCAAACTATGTGTATAAATGTGTGTGTGTAAACCATATGGTACAAACAATGAATAGATGCTGCCGTATTTATGTCTAGATGACGTTATTCTGAGTGTTGGTGGAGCTGCTACAATGTTAGCATAGCCTAGCACCGATCCGTCTGAGCTCCATTGAGAAGACAAGTAGCCTACAAATCGGCATCATCACGTAGTTATTTCGGAGTCCCTTTTTGTCGGTTTATTGCCGTTAAATCACAGCCAAATCAGTTTATTTGGGGCTCATACAGCTGTAGCAAACAGCGACGTGTGGCTTGATAGACACAGTGAATACACTTCGATAAAATTAACAGAGCTCCTCTGGACAATGTTATGAACCAGACATGACGGCGTTTAGTTTCCCGGGATATCTGTGACTTTTTTTATACTCAAACATCTCCGCGACTTATTGAGTGGTGTAATAATCGCGCGACACAACGAATCGATAATGAAATCCGTTGCCAACTCTTTTAATAATCTAAGTTTATCGATTTTATCGATTCGTTGTTGCAGCCCTAGTAGAATGTGATAGATACTGAATTGTAAGTCGCTTTGGATAAAAGCGACTGCTAAATGACTAATGTAATAATCACCAACCAATCAATCAATCACAGAGCGTACCCCTAACCTAGTAGTAGTACCGGTAGTACCAGCAGCAGTAGTACCGGTAGTACCAGCAGCAGTAGTACCGGTAGTACCAGCAGCAGTAGCACCAGTACTGACCAGGTAGTTGTCGTCCTGGAAGGCGTAGTGCAGCGTTGTGATCCACTGACTGTCTCCTTTCACTAGAACGTCCCGTTCTTCTCTGAAACACGCCGTCTGAACACAGAACATGTTTACATGTTAAATACAACACGCTAACATCCAGAAAACTATCACATGTTGGAACAAACATGTTAACATCATCCACGTTAGGTCGAACACGCCTGGACCAGAACTGGACTGAAGATGGAACCAAGCTCTAAACTCACCTGCATATGTAGAATAGAACGCGGGGAACGTCTGTAATGCGCGGGGAACGTCTACCATGCGCGGGGGAACGGATGCCATGCGCGGGGGAACGGATGCAATGCGCGGGGGACGTCTGTTATGTGCGGGGGAACGGATGCCGGGAACGGGGGAACGGATGCAATGCGCGGGGGACATCTGTCATGCGCAGGGGACGGATGCAATGCGCGGGGGACGGATGCAATGCGCGGGGGAACGTCTGTCATTCGCGGGGGAACGTCTGTCATTCGCGGGGGAACGGATGCAATGAGCGGGGGAACGGATGCAATGAGCGGGGGAACGGATGCAATGAGCGGGGGACGTCTGTTATGTGCGGGGGAACGGATGCCGGGAACGGATGCTGGGAACGGGGGAACGGATGCCGGGAAGGGGGGAACGGATGCCATGCGCGGGGAACGTCTGTCATGCGCGGGGGACGTCTGTCATGCGCGGGGGACGGATGCCATGTGTGGAGAACCAATAATTGTGATCAATAACTCACCTCCGCTCTCTTTAACATCTCCCACTTATTGAGGATCTTCATGGCGTAAACTCTCTCTGTGTGCTTCATCTTCACCACAGCAACCTGAGAGAGACATTCAGGTTCAGGGAAACGTTACAGACGTTGTTTTTCTTCTCGTTGACATGAAGTCTGTTCAAACAGGTTATTAAACTCTGAGTCAGACTTTACCTCAGAGCCACGCCTGTACCACACACACACCTGTACCACACACACACACAGCTGTCTATAGAGACCTCTGTGTGTGTTTATATACTGAGGCAGCAGGAGGGTGTGGCTTCGACACACCTTTACCTCTGGTATGTGGACAATGGGCGCGCACACACACACAACACACAGAGTTTTTTATGAGATTATGGAATATTTTCTGAACTTTTCTTCTGGAATTGATGCATTTTGAGTCACAATATCAAACGGAGAAGGGGGAAGAGGAAAAGGAAGAGGAGGAGAAGGAGACATGAGGAGTTAAGAAGAGGAGAAAGAGGAGAAGGAGGAAGAGGAGGAGAGATGAGGAGTTAAGAAGAGGAAAGGCTGTAAAGAAGATGGAGGGTCTTTTTCATTTCCTAATGTTGTGCCTCGTGGCTTCTGTTCTTTGCGTCTTAGTCCCTCCCACTATGAGAACAGAGGAGAGAGGAGACGAGGAGGAAACATGCCTTGAACAAACAGGAAGTCATACCTCTCCAAAAGCTCCTCGTCCAATCACCTTCAGCATCTCAAAGTCATCTCTGTGCAGCCGCATGTCCTTCACTGTGGTGGTGAACGGCCTCACTGAGGACAGAGACCACCTGTTATTACACTGTTAATACACTGGTATTACACTCATATTAATATATATTATTACAAGTTATTACAGTTTGTTATTATATTATTACACTGTTATTACACTATTATACGCATATTAATAGTATTATTACACAGTTATTACACTCATTAATAGTACTATTACAATGATATACTATTACACACAAACAGAAATGAATGAAGATGTAATGAAGCTTAATCTGTAGTTGATAAGTGTAACAGACAGAGGACAATGATGATGACGATCATAGAAACTAAATCTATCACAGTGACATCATTGGATGTCGCATGTGCACAGATTGTAAAGCCCTCTGAGGCAAATTTGTGATTTTGGGCTGTACAAAATAAATTTAATTTAATTGAATTATTGGGCCTCACCATGTGCCTATTTGAACAAAGACAAAAACTCGGGCCTGCTTGTTCAGCCAAAAGCCTGATTTGAGTTGAAGACTTCTATGCCGCGTTCTCTCCCCGTTAACGTCAACTTTGTGCCGGTTATAAGAAAGAAGAATAGTTTATCTGCTGACTAGAAGGACCACGTCGACCATTAAGAAGTCATCTCACAGTAAGAGGTTTAGGTTGGTGTCTGGGCAGACTGAGGTCATTGTGTGTTTATTACCTTGTTACTGTGT
Organism: Anarhichas minor; assembly: GCF_050575085.1. Taxonomy (NCBI): domain Eukaryota; kingdom Metazoa; phylum Chordata; class Actinopteri; order Perciformes; family Anarhichadidae; genus Anarhichas; species Anarhichas minor. Next base: position 918,148 of record NW_027466493.1, on the reverse strand, counting down.
TGTTATAACGTGTTGTGTTTATGCTCTGACGGCTGAATCCCGTTATACTGTGTATTGAATACTGGTACAACCGTGGTGAGATACATCAGTCACTGCTAGTGGAGCTGGAGATTCCATCGGAACATGAAGACCCCCCCAACCCCCCGTGAAAACCACCTAAACCTCCACGAAGTCCACCCGACCCTCCTTGAAGTCCACCCGACCCTCCACGAAGTCCACCCGACCCTACACGAAATCCACCCGACCCGCCACGAAATCCACCTGACCCGCCACGAAATCCACCCGACCCGCCACGAAGTCCACCTAAACCTCCATGAAGTCCACCCGACCCTCCATGAAGACTACCTGACCATCCACGAAGTCCACCTAAACCTCCATGAAGTCCACCCGACCCTCCTTGAAGTCCAACTATTCCTCCATGAAGACCACCTAAACCTCCATGAAGACCACCTAAACCTCCATGAAGACTACCTGAACCTCCATGAAGACTACCTGAACCTCCATGAAGTGTCCACCTGAACCTCCATGAAGACCACCTGAACCCCAATGAAGACCACCTGACCCCCCATGAAGACTACCTGAACCCCAATAAAGACTACCTGAACCCCAATAAAGACTACCTGACCCCCTCTGGGTGGACCCCTGTGT